>NC_077227.1:444885894-445035894 GCF_027887165.1 Monodelphis domestica | reverse complement strand
CACCCTTGGAATTTCCCACTGTAAAAACTGGTAAGGCTAACTCAAAGGTTATTTATTGTACACTTGAAGGAGTCTGTCATCATAAAGTCATATCTTTAGAGGTTATGTGGCCCTTTGTTTTCCTTTTGCACATGAGAAAACTGAGATCCAGAGAAACTGAATGAATTTCCATTCAATGGATTAAGGGCTTCTGCCCTTCTTTCTAAAATTGCCATAGAGGTTCATATATATATATATATACTTAAAAACAACCTCTCCCTCCCATCCACAAGAAATGGCACATTCTGCCATTTAATTTGGGAGTTCAGTAGGGAAAGTTTGGAACAAAGGTGGGAGGTGGGAATTCTGAACCTAGTATGGAAGGAATTTGGTGCTATGTGATAAAGCAGATTATCAAATCTCTCTTCCATGACTTATGAAAGCTTTTTTTTTTGTAGGAGATAATTTGCTTATAACTTATGAGGTGTCCTCAAGCCCATAATAATTTGTCAGGGCTTCTGACTTGTATTCCATAGCACTTTACGTCATTCCATGCTAAAAGTTAGGGTAGACACTTTTTTAAAAAGGCATTTTATTTTCCTGATTATATGTAATAGCAATTTTCAACACACATTTTCCAAAATTAGAAGATCTAAATTAGCCCCCTTTTTCTTTCCCTCCTCTCTCTCAGAGTTGGTGAGCAATTTGATCTGGATTATACATGTATTATCATCCAAAAAAACTTCCATATTGGTCATTGTAATAGAATATTCATATAAAACAAAAATATCAAAAGAAAAACATAAGCTAATGTGAAAAGTAGTATGATTTGATCTATATTCTGACTCCAATAGTTCTTTCTCTGAAGGTGAATAGTATTCCCTAACATAAGTGTTTCAGAATTGTCCTGAATCAGTATTGCTTAGAGCAACTAAGTCTTTCATAGTTGATCATTCTACAATATTGTTACAGGATGCAATTTTCTGCTTATTTCAATTTGCATGGGTTCACGTAGGTCTTTCCAGCTCTTTCTGAAACCATCCTGTTCATCATTTATTAAAGCACAATAATATTTCATCACCATCTTATATCACAATTTGTTCAGTCATTCCCCAATTGATGGTCATTCTCATAATTTTCAATTATTTGTTACCACAAAAAGAGCTGCTATAATTTTTTCAAGTAATTCCTTTCCTCTTTAGGGTGGACATTTCAAAAGAAAGATAATGGTGCATTAGATGGGAGGAATAGCAGGAGCAAAGACATGGAAGCTAGAGAAGCTAAGTCTGAGCTTGGTTTGTTTTAGAATGTTATCTTGGAGGAAACCCAGAATAGGATGATCAAAATGTGATTTGAATGATCTTCTATACTTTACTCCCTATAATAGGATTTAGCATAGGTTACCGAGATCTTTGATTTGATGCCATTTTCCTGGCCTAATCCTGGGAAGAAACCAATAAACATATCCTAGTTTCTCAACACCTAGAAGATAGGGAACATTCCAAAAAGGGATTGTTTTGTCAGCCTTGTACAAAGTCTGATTCTGGCCCAAATGTCCCAGATATTTCCTTAATCAGTCAATAGAGATAGGGCATTATAGTGGAAAGAGCATTAATTTTGGAATTAGAGGACCTGAGTTTTAAGTCTTGGCTTGGTGAGTTACCATGCTTGGGACATTGTGTAGGTTCTTCAATTTCTCTGGACCTGAGTTTCTCCATTTTTAAATTGAGTGTTGGACCATATATTCTCTAAGGCCATTTCCAGGTCTAAATCCTATCTCATTCACATATTTTCTTCTCCTCCATTCCTTCTAAAATAGTCTCAGCCTATGGCTGGACTTTTTGTGTACCTGCAATCATACTTATAATCTATACCATGTTAGAAGCAATGAACTAAATAATAGTACAGAATAACCAGAGCAGGAAATTTATCTGGATGTATTATTTCTATCTGTCCTTCAACATAAGTCCCTTACACATAGGAAGTATGTTTTGATCTCCTCCACAACACTTTGCACACTAAGCAACAATGTGGTATGGTGGGAACACTCTCTCTCTCTCTCACTCTCTCTCTCTCTCTCTCTCTCTCTGTCTATCTGTCTGTCTCTGTCTGTCTCCCTGCCTCTCTCTATTTCTCTGATCCAGAGAGAACTGAATTCTACTTCTCTTCCTTCTTACCTGTGTAGATTTGGGCAAGTCACTTTTCCTCTCTGGGCCTTGATTTGCTTGTCTATAAATTGGAGAGGTTAGATTCCTTCTAACTCTAACCCCTGTATTCCTACTCTGATGCACACACACACACACACACACACACACACACACACACACACACTTTCTTGGCATAAATACTGTAATGGTTTGCTATTTCCTTCTCCAGTTCATTTAACAAATGAGGAAACTGAGGTAAACAGGATGAAGTGACTTGCCAGGGTCACATAGCATTTGGACTCAAGTCTTCCTGGCTCCAGCCCCTGGTGCTTTATCCACTATGCCATCGAGGGGCTATGTATGTGTATATGTATATGTTTGCATGTGCACATGTGTGTGCACGTGTGTATTTATAGTTTGTTTTGTTAATGTCTTTTGCTAATGCATTGCTTTCATTTCTATGTTCTTTTCTTCCTTATCTAACAAATCATCTCTTGTAACAAAGAATAAAAAAAGAAGGAAAACAAGCAGTGTAATAAAGCTAACCTTCATATTAACTGAATTAAACATATCCAGGGTCATTCTATACCTATTTCCTTCTCTCTGTGCAAGGACAGTATGGGAAAAGGGGGCATTTTCTTATCTTTTAATCTCTTCTCTGGGATCAAACTAGTACTCTCACATATAAAAAAATAGTTAAAAAAAAAAACCAAGTGATATAGTGTCTGTGTCTGGGAGGATAGGCAATATGCCATACTCAGTCTTTTACATTTCCAAGGAAAGGAGCTAATCTTACATCTAAAAAGCACTTAATAAATATTGATGCATGGTATAGTAGTAAAATAACTTGAAGCTGAAGGATCTGTGTTTGAATCCCAGTTCTGCCTCTCTAGTGTCCTATGTGAATGCAGGCAAATCACTTAGCATTTCTGGGTTCCATTTTCCTAATTCACAAGTATAAAAATTAAATTACAAGATGATGAAGTTGATCTAAATGACCCTTAAGACTACTTCCAGCCCTATCTCTTTTGTTGCTTCATCTATGCCTGTACTCCACTTCTCTCTTTCTCTGTCTCTCTCTCTCTTTCTCTCTCTCTGTCTCTCTCTCTGTCTCTGTCTCTCTCTCTCTCTATCTCTCTGTCTCTGACTCTCTCTCTCTCTCTCTCTCTCTCTCTCTCTCTCTCTCTCTCTCTCTCTCTCCAGCTCCATAGCTAAGATATGAATGGAATGTCAGGAATAGTTAGGGAATATATACAAATGAAAGTAACTGATAGGGTAGGAATACTTTCAGGGAGACGTGGATATTCCCAGGAAGTGCTCCCAAATATCCACTGGGAGCAACATACAAGCTTGGTTCTCATGGGCTCCAATCCCTGATTATACCTTACTAGAATATAAATGCTTCTCTCTTCATTCCCCCTGCAGCGCGGCTTGATGGACCGTGCGTGCTGGTAGATTGTCATAAACAAGGCCAACACAAACCTTTGACACTGAACTTATTCACGAGGTAGAACTTGCTTTGATTAATTTTCCTTTGAATGCAGCTAGTCATCGAGGCTATGCCGGAGCCTGTGTCAGAAGTCTTAGTTGCACACAAGGAAACTGAGAGTGCTTTTGATGTTGTGCTGACAAAAGACCTTGGTTGCTAAGAAAACGACACTGGAGAGTCTATACTGTATTGTCATCATGTTCTAAATTCACATTTAAATATGAATCACTGAATACCTTTTAAATACAGTTGTTCAACAAATAGAAATAACATTTTTTTTCAGTAGAAGATGGCAGCATGCTTCTAATTGTTAGGAAAAGGAATGTGCCTGATATATGCTGTTTAATTTCACATATATAATTTATATTGCATACCAAAAATTTACTATGCACACATTGGGTGCATTAGCACAGAAAGGCAGAGCTGCCTAGCCATGCTAGTACATTTGAGGACTTTCCTAGAATTATTCTTAAGAGATAATAAAGGTAATAAATAAATAAAGGTAAAAAATAAAAGATAATAAAGAAAATAAAGACATCATAGGGTAGTGCAAAAAGTGCGACTGCAGAGGGTGAAGAGACTTGTGTTCTAGCCCCGATTAGAACCAATTCATTGTGAGACCTTGAGCCTATCACTTCAGTTTTGTTTCTTGTTCTGTAAAACGAGGACCATATGGTCTCTATATTCTTTTCTAGCATCCTGGGTTGTCTTACCCAGTGTTGCTACCCACCCCCCTCCCATACAGATGTATGTCTCTACTGGAAAGATCCTTGCTCAGAAAGGTTTTTTCCAAGTCTACCAGGCCTTCTAAAACTCCTGGAAATTAGCTCACATGAAATCATGCAGAGTGCAAAAGACACTAAATAAACATGCATTTTTTCCTCTCCCTGAGCCAGGATTTTCTGGGAATCTGTATTTGTGAAGCAAAATCTAAGTATTTCCATTCTGTTCTGGAATCAAAGGGACCAATAGGAGAACTGTTGGGTGGAATCCATGTAAATTCCTTGGGTCTGATGACTTTGAGGAACCTTTATAAGGTTGTAGCATATACAGGTTTGCTTATCTCCTCCTCTACTCCCTACACGTGTGCTCCAGCAAGCACACACACACACACACACACACACACACACACACACACACACACATTGTAGTGCTCATCCTATTGCTTTCCCATGCAGTTAATTCCCACTGAGTTCTGGACTAAACCCTCAGAATGTGAGCATATCTGGCATGACTGTCTGGTTCAGAAGCCAGCGTGCTACCTACCACAAACCTATAATGATTTTCATCAGCCACCCACCCCAGGACCAATGCTGCCCAAAGAGCAGGCAGCATCTGGTGCAGGGCCCGGGTAGGCCAGCAGGAAGTTTTTATATTCTGAATTAAATAGAGCAATAAGCAGGAAGTTAAGCTTTAACACCACGAATTGAGACTTTTCAGTCAATCAAATTAGAGTTCAATCAGTTCATTTTAATCACTCCTCCGGAGAGAAGTAAACCCACATGTTGGGGAAAATGCCTCAATTTTATTGATGGCAAGTTTAATTGTTTCATTTTTCCTTACTGTCTCCAACACTCTAGACTTTTAATCAGTGGGAGCTGAAGTTATAATGAAGGAAAGTCCACTTTTCCATAGTTCACAACTAGCTGAAAATAATTGGGCTGAGACTCCCATCCAGACACTGTAATGCCGTTGGCATTTTCCTGAAAACTACACTTAATTGCTTTGCTGATGTTGTTAAGTGGTCCTGAGGGGCTGAAGAGGAAAGCTGCCCACATATGCAGGGTAACAATACCCCAAAATGTCTTAAAAGCAGCCTCAAAGCCAATCTGACAGTGGCAAAGAAGGAAAGAAAACAGAGTAAGTTTTCTTCTGGCAGGGCCTGAGGGAACACGCTGGTGCGGAAAATAAACGGTGGCTGTTTGATCAGCTTTGACATCAACATCAACATCAACATCAACAACTCCCCGCCCCACCCCCTGAAATCCAAGCAGTAGGGGAAGCACAGATGTTTCTTTTTTTGAAAAAGGGGAGGTAGAGCTCTCTGGTTTACAGCAGCAGGTGGCTGGCAGTAGTATCTGGCCTGGATGGCTCACGCCCAGAGAACTGGAGGAATGAGAAGGACCAAGTAGCTTCAGCTCAGGGAGGAGGGAGAAAGCTTGGATTTCAGTTAGGGGAAAATTCTAAGAGGGATTTGCAGGTGACAAGATGTTTTCCTCTGGGCCCAGGGGAATCAACTAAAAGGAGTGAAATGAAGAGACCTAGATGGCCTCTTCCTTCCAAAATTTTTCTTTCTGTATAGGTTGCGGTGGTACTTGAAATTAAGTCATTTGAGTCATTCCTTTATAATTTTCCCTATAGGCATCCTCTGTAAAACTACAAATCCATATGACAGAGATAACACATTAAGCACCAGAATCATAATTCAGGCAGGACTCTGAACTTAGTTATATATCCCTCCCTCATCGTTTCCCCAATGAATTCATGGTAATAATTCTGGGTGGTGTCCATGAAAACCAACCCAGGAATTCTGGATTGTGAAGTAGCGCTAATTTTATCAAATGGTTTATCAAAAAATTTTTTTAATCAAAAAACTTCCTTTTCCTTCCAGGTTTTGTTGGGATCAGCACCATGGACAGAACCATCACCTGGTCCAGGTAAAAATTTAAATCTTCCCTGAACCTTCCTATGTCTAAGGCATTGGATGGGATTATTTTCACTCTATATCTTGTTCATTGTATTCTCCTCCTCCCTTCCTCCCCCTGCTTTTTTTTTTCAGAAGAACCATACAATAATAGAGTCATGGAGCAGGAGCCTAGAGGCCTGGGGGTTCTGACTGCTGCTAAATTACCTTGAAATCTTGGGCACCCGTTCTTCTTTAGACCTCATCACAACCATATGTGTCAAGCAACAAACAAAAATACAGCTTTTAATTGCCTTAATTATTTTCCTTCTTTCCAGATTTGTTTGGAAGTCTTTAATGTGATTATACATAGGATTGACAGAATTCTAGAATTTCCTTGGAAAGCTATGTGACTTTGATTCTTCCTAATTTCACCTCCAAACTGGCCATATTTTCTAATCCCTAAATCCCATTCTCCAAATACCTGAGTTGCCTCATGCCAATTGGTAGTTCTACTGTGCCAATTTCTGACTTACCCCATGCATTTTTACTAATTACACATTTTATTCCTGCTTAGATCCACACCTTGTGTCTTAGACTTGTATATATTGCTGTTACATGGTAAAAACTTTTAAAAACACTGATGTGTTAATTCCCTACCCATTTTCCCAAAGACTAGCCCAAGTGCTCTTTTACTTGAAAATCAATTCTGGCAGGTGGAAGTGATTTCTCACTTCTCTGATCTCCTAGCACTTTTTATTCCTCTTGTGAGCTCATTGCGTTCTAAATTGTATTATACATGTATGTGCATACTTTAGCACTTCAACAAAATTGTAATTCTATTGAAGGAAAGGACTGTTCTCCTATTTACCACTACACCTTGGGTAGTACTCACCACATTGTATTACACATAGTGGATATTGAAAAAATGTCACGTTAATTGTTGGAAGAGATCTCAAAGATCATTTATCATTATATATACACGAAGCATGTATCCTTCTCCAATATTATTGCCTGTTGACTCATTATTGTATTATTCCAACTCCTATTCACAAAAGTGAACATTTCTTACTCTAATAAAATGTTTTCTTAAGGCATGCTGATGTTTATTTTGATGTGTGCAAATGCATTGTGTACCCTATTACTACCAAGTCTGGCAGGGTCTTGGCTGGCCTTGGATATAATGGAAAGAGAACTGGGCTGAGAGCCAGGACACTAAACTTTAAAAAAAAAGGGTGTTATTCTGGACAAAGAAATGCTTCTGACAAACACCAATATCTTTTCTTCTCATTAAAAATAAATGCTAAGGGTAGCTAGGTGGCCCAGTGGATAGAGAGCTAGGCCTGGAGATAGGAGGTCTGGGTTCAGATTTGGCCTCAGACACTTCCTATTTGTGTGACTGAGCAAATCACTGCATCCCAGTTGCCTAGCCTTTACAACTCTTCTGCTTTGGGACTGATTCTTAGTATTGATCTAAGAAGGAAGGTAAAGGATTAAAAAAAGGACATCTTAGGTAAAACAAGCATTGCCAAGCAAAACAAATTCACATAGCAACCATCTCTGAAATGGCTCTGTGTCTTGAGCAACAGTCTTAGAGTCAGGAAGACTTGAGCTTGAACCCTTCCCCAGAAACCAGTTGTGGGACTTTGGGAAGGTCTTTTTACTTCCTTCTTTCAGTGTGAAGTGACAAGGTTGGGCATGAAGTCTCTCTAAGATCCCTTCTAGCTCTAATGTTTTGTTGTTCATTCATGTCTGACTATTTATAAACGATTTTGGGGGGGTTCTTGGCAAAGAGACTGAAATGGTTTGCCATTTCCTTCTCCAGCTCATTTTATAGATAAGGAAACTGAAGTGGACAGGATTGATTTATTGGGTTACAGGGTTGACTGATGTACCCAGGATCACGCTGCTAGAAAATGTGGCCACATTTGAACTCAGATCTTCCTGACTGCATGCCTGGCATTCTAGCCATTGTGCCAACTTGGATGCCGCCCTATTTATTCTACTGCTCTGTTATTTCTGGGGAATTTGAGAAACTATCCCTTCTGATCAGAATTAGTTCCAACTGGGCAAAAGTAGTAGGAAATAATATTCCCTTGTACCTCACCCCTAATTTGAGCATGAGTATAGAGATTTTGTGAATAGGCATATGTACTCATGTCCATAGATGTATGTACGCACACACATGCACACATAGGCAAGCATAGTTTACTCCTCCTAGTACTGTGACCACTCTGAGCTCCTTCTCCACCTCTCTTCTTCAGAGTGAACCAAAGGTACCTGGAGAAGGATGACATTGCTGCTGTGGGGATGAGCAGATGCTTTTAATTTTTGCTGAGTGGACAGTTAGGGATATGGGTGGTGTCACATTGTGTGGGATGTCAGAGCTTTAGCAGTTCTTGCCAGTACCAGTGGCTGATGGAGAATTGCCAGTTGGCTCAACTGTTTAGTTTTCTTACTTTCCTTCTTTTTTAAGACAAGGAAGGGTTGGCAGCTTTGTTTTTTTTTTTTTAAATACCTCTCTCAGAAGTCTTTTCTGTCATCGCTCAAGATATGACAGGCCTTATCCATATGCATGTGGTTATGGCTCTGTCTCCTCTCTAAGTCTGACCTTTGGCTGACACAAGGCTGGTTCTTTTAGAGCTGCAGATAGGTTGAAGAGGCTCCTACACCTCACTATGACCTCTGACCAGCTTTGAACATCTGACATTAGAGTGGGTATGGGGAAGAGACTTCTTTGTGTCCTTCCAGCTGGGGAAAATGAAAGGGTTCCCTATTCTTTAACATCATCTGGTCTCTACTCTTTGAGCCATCTGCTTATCTCCCAATATGTATTATTAACTGAAATGGTCTTGCTAACATCTGGCCAGATCCATATAAACCCAGGGTCACCTTGATGGTTCCATAACTCAAGATTCAGCTGTAAGTCTAGCAAAGGCCCAATGGAGGAGTGGATTTTGGCTGACTCTGGACCTCTGGCCATGGGCATCTTAATTTGTGGCTATTCCTTTCTGAACCTCTTGGGTAAGAAGTTGTCATAATATATTAGGTGCAATTCATTGTGGTCTTAGTGGAAATCATTCCCCACTCCCAATGCCTTCATTTTATTTCTCTCTCATTCTTTGTCATTATCTGTCAGACAATCCAAAAGCAATTTTTAATATTCTCACATCACACTAAGAAAGCAGAGGCTTGGTTCATTTCTACCGGCCCAGGGAATGATTAACTATTTTCCAGTCAGCCACCAGCCTAACCAATAACAAATTATCCTAAGAAGAAGATTAATTTCATTAAGATCTCTTTGAATAACAAAATGACAAGAGAATTCCGCATACCCTTTAAAACAGAAAGTTTCCCCTAAAGAAGAGTCATCTTCTAGCTGTAGAGAACTTGGCTCCTATCCACAGAATTTGCTCATTTCTTCCCTCATTAAGGATTTATTGAATCTAGTTTTGTGCTAGATGCCAGGGGGCTGGAGAGTAAAAATTGGGAAGTTCAAGGAAAATAAAAGGCATGGTCCTACCTTCAAGGAGTTTATCACCTTGTTGGGAAGAGAAGATATAGGCACAGAAAACAAAAACTTAGGATCATTGAAACAGACTGTGAGAGCTAGGAGTGAATAATCCAACGAACTTACTTAATTGATAAAGTAACGAACCATAGAAACAGTGATAGTTCAAGGTCACACAGTACATTTGTGGGGAAATGTGACACTAGGTCCCAAATCTCCTGTCTTAAAGTTTGATATTCTTTCTATCACTCCATACTTCCTCCAGTTAAAAAAAAACAACAAAACCCCAAACCATGCAAACCACACCACAGGACTGTAACTATGCAGATGCTAATTTAAAGGACAATGAAAGAAAAGTACAGTAGACTTCCTACCTCCTCCCCAACTTGAATTCAAGTGGGGCAGGATGTCCAATTGCCAGATTTTCCTGATTAACTAAGAGATGTTTTAATCACACTGTTAGAAAGCTGTTTCTAAAACAATTGAGTAATTTTTCTAAGTGACCATGTTTTGTCAGTATAATGGAAGATTTCTCCAAAAATGGAGGTCCTGATGGGACTCAGAGTAATCATTCAAATGCTAGGGTCCATCATCTAGGCTTGGATATTGGGATAAGAAAGGGGCAAGAGATTAGAGCAACCATAATCTGACTCAAAGATATTCTCTTTTCAAAATAATAATAATAATAGTGCAGTTCCACAGCCAGCTCTTTAAAAAAACACTTTTAAAAATGGAATAGAGAGAGCTTACTGTTTAATTAGTACTTGTTAGTAGATACTTGTTAGTTGTTTTGTTAATATAAAGTTATATAGCTAATGTGGAATTATCCATGCTAATGAATAGGAGTGGATTATTATTATTATTAAAAGAATGAAATAATAAACAAAACAAACATTTTTACTTCCATAGGAATTCATAGAGAGATTGGCTAATTGGTTTGTAAGCATTCTTTTCTTAATTTTGTATTACATGGACTCCTAGTAAAATTAGTTTGTATTTTATGAACAAATTCAAACTGAGAGTAATGAGGTAGAAGAAGGGTCTGTGGAGTATGATGGGTAACATTAAGTTGCTGCTGGGCTCACCTTGTTTTCTGGGTTCATTTCATCCCTGTACTTTTGCTTGTGCTGATCCCTTTTGGGGAATATTCTCCTTCATCTCTTTCCTTAACCATTCTTTAGGATTCAACTCAAAATCTACTTCCTTCCCATAGCCTTCTCTGATGACTTTAACTCCTGGTGTTCATTCCTGAAATTTCATTTATCCTCAAGCCTGCTGTCATCTCATTCAGCAACTTTACAGTTGCTCTTGGAATATTGGAGCTGGACAGAGCCTTGAGAATCCATTTCATTTAGTTCTATTCAACAAATATATCTAAATGATTCACTATCATGTATTATTGTTTAATTGCTTCATGAATGAGTCTTGTTTCTCTAGTGAGACCTTAAACACCTAAAAGATGGTGGCAGTGTTGTTTCTTATGTTCTTAACATTCAACACAGCACTGAATTTGCAGAGCCTTCTTGTTAAGGACTTGGTGAATCTAATTGAATTGAACTGAACTGGAGAGGCCAGTGATTCATTCATTTGGGCACCTAGCCTTGTAATGTTCATCAAATTCAACTAATCTTAAAATTATATTATGATATTGATATATAACCTAGTTTATTAACATATATTTCCCATTGCATTGTCAGAGACATTGAGAGAAAAAAAGAAGACTGGGTAGAACGTCTGCTCTTTAATAGGTAATAGGTGGCAAATTACTGTAGCAGGACTTTGTGGGGGGAAATGGTGTGGGGAGAGTTCATTCCTTTGAATAAGAAATAAAAGCGCTAAGCTTATTGTATAACTAGCATTTTCCTCTGGAATTAATCTAATTTTCTTGAGGAAATTTTACTTATTCAGGATGAATTATTCTAAAGATTCAATAATTTTTGCCAAATGGAAGAAAACCCTATTATGGAAAGGAAATGAACTGAAGGTAATAGAGCCCTCAGTACAGGTCCTTGTTAGTGATCAGATTCACTGTGGATATCTATGATTTTATCACATTTGAATTTGGAGCTTAAACCTGAGTTTTTATTTTAAAAAACATTTTCATTCACTGGAAACTACAAAATAATTATGAATAATGCCTTAAATATTATCTTTTGATGTTAACTGAATGCTAATGATACAGGAGGTAATGGTGGTAGAATATTTTGGCCTCTGAATAGCAGAGGGAACATTATTCGAATACAGTGAAATCATTGTCAGTGATATTCATATAAATTTGAAGGTTCATTGCCAGAAAAATTAGAAAATGACTTCAGTATTTGTTGGATTAGATGCACAGGAAAAAAAAAGCCCCACCACCCTGTTCCTGTTGGTCCCTGTTTGCTGCAGAGATGAATACCAGGCTGACGGTACATTGGCGGCTTGAAAAATGTACTTGGACTTTATTTTGCATTCAAGATAAAAGATGTCTTTTATTTTACATTTAAAATAGGAGCATCAAATCAATAACCCCAGCCTAACCTCACCTACCAACTGCAAGTGGATATGAGGAGTCCAGCATAATTGATTATATTACTTCTCTTTCAAAACAGGGACAAGGGCAAAAGAGAGCTGAGCCCAAGTAAGTATGGTTTTGAAAGGAATCATAATCTTTTAAAGGACAATTAAATCCTTTGGTTGAATTTCCTTGGCTTTGCAAAATAGAACATGAAGGAAGCAGACATGGGGATGTTAGTGAACCACAAAGTCGGCATGAGTCAACCAAGCATACTACTGTTTTAGTCTGAATTAAGAGAGGCAAGTCTAGTATTAGGGAGGTCATAATCATAGGATCATAAGGTCATATATTTAGAACTGGAAGGAATTTTGGAGATCAGAACTTACCGTCTCTGGTTTTAGATGAAGACATGGAGGCCTGTAGATGATGTGGAAAAGCTTGCTCAATGTCACACAGATTAGTAAGTAGTATAACCAAGATTTTACCAAACTCAAGACCTCTGATTCAAAACTCTTTGATTTTTCTAAATACTATTCTCCACTCAGTTTAGAAAACATCAAAAAGATACAGTTCTGGGAACCACATTTTATTAACGTGGATAAATGGGACAGCAATGTGATACAGAAAGAGCTCTATCTCTATAACCAAGGTTCCTCAGTTCAAAGCTTATAAAATCTTTATGACCTTAAACACTTACTATAGCTCCTTGGGCCTCAGTTTTCTTATCTGTAAAATGATGAATTGGCTTGGATTGCCTCGGATGTTTCTTCTAGTTTTAGACTTATTATCTGAAATGTTCTAGAATCAAGAAGAGAATGAACAAGATCATCAAGGGCCTTGAGATCATTCCATAAAAGGAATGGTTGAAGGAGCTGGGGACATTTATTTACCATCTGTTCAATGTGGAGAGTAAGTCCTTCTCTTTCCTACCAAATATGAATGTTATAAGGATAAAATAAGACAATATATTTGGAAGTGTTGGGAAAGTCAAAATAATCTTCAAGAATATTCAATGTCATTAGAAACATTGTAAAAGAGAAAGAGGAAACATTAGCTATTTCTAAGTATTTGAAGAGATGTCATAGAGTAGAGAGATTACATTTGTTCAGCTTAATCTTAGGTGTTAGTAATAATAATGTTAGAAGTAATGGGTGATTGTTTGCAAAATAGATGTTTCTGATTTGATATAAGGAAAATCTTCCTAAAACTTAGACCCACCTAGAAGTGGAATGGATGCCTTCAAGAGACAGTAGGTCCCCCTTCACTAAAAGCATTAAATGGAGTTTGGATATTCACTTTCTCATTCAGATATAGATTGGATGATGTTACCCTTAAGCAGAAATATGCTGGAACCAGCTCTAACCATCTGGGGAGCCACCTGATTTTAAAATTTTCTGTATGAACACTTGCACCTCAAAAATCAGAAAATGCCACAAACCATGGCTTAATTTATTATTTTGTTGATTGTCAAAACTTTAGAAAGTGCATGGGCCTATATTCTCTCATATAGATTTTAGTTCAGTTGTTTAACATTTGCCAACACATCCCTCTGTTGGTCTATAAACATAGTTTGAGATCTTTAGCAGGGCATTAGGAAATTTGTGCCTGATCACTAAAGTCCAATACTTAAAACAATGGTAACAATAATAATGATGATGATAACACTAATGACTAGCACTTATATAGTGCTTTAACGTTTGCAAAACTCTTTGCATCCATTATTTCATTTGAGTGTCACAATATTTTGTTCATAGTCTCTTGAAATTCAGCGATTTTATGATTTTTTGAGATCAAGGAGCTAGAGATATGCAAAGGAATGATACTATGACTTCTGATGATGAGACTGGTATTATAATGACATTGGATATTCTTGAAGATTATTTTAACTTTCCCATCACTTCCAAATATATTGTCTTATTTTATCCTTATAACATTCATATTTGGTAGGAAAGAGAAGGACTTACTCTCCACATTGAACAGATGGTAAATTTGAAGTGTAGAAAGATATAGTGACTTACTTTAATAGTAACTTAGTAGTGGGGCCAGAAATGGAACTTAGATTCTACATGGATTCTAAAGCATGCTCTAAGAACCTCAAAAAGCTTTAGGATCATTAATACTCCATCTACTCCCATTCCAGATGATTGCAATGGAGCCCAAACTGGAAAACAGGCAAGGTTTGCTTTCTGCTTCCCTTCTTCTACCTATTTGATCTTCTCTTTCACCCTTGAGCACCAAACCTTAGGGATGCCAGGACCTTCTATGTTGAAAGAGCTTTCTCAGGCCTGTTCTCTGTAATGGCCTAAACCTCCCATATTCATTGCTATCATCTTGCCCTCTCTCCTATTCCTGTGCTCGTTTCTTTCAGAGACCTGCTAAATTATTGACTAGTTAATCATATAAGCTATCTGGAACTCAAATTTTAACTTACTATATAGAGACAAACTTCAAACAAACCAATCATAACTATAAAAGGATAGAATGACATTCCTTGTTAGCCAAGAGAATGGACAATCATCTGTCAAGGATGAGCATAAGAAACTCTTACATGGGGTGTGAGGCTGAAATCTTGACATTCAATTTCTCCTCAAACTTAGATTCTATTGTTCTATGGTTTTTAAACATTTAATTTTTTTCAATTGACAAAAATTGCCTTCTCTTCTCCCTTCTCTCCCATAAATGAAAAATGAAGCAAAACTAAACCCTTGTAATAAATATATGCAAAACAGCTAAGCCAAACAAATTCATGCTCAGTCATATCCAAAAATTTGGATCTCATTCTGTGATCTGAGTTCATCACCACTCTGTCAGTAGGTGGGTTCATCTTCATGTCTTTGGAATCATAGTTGGTCACTATGGCAAAAAGAATTCTTGTCTTTCAAAGCTTTCATCTTTACAATGATATTATTATTGTATAAATTGTTCTCCTAGCTCTGTATACTTACTTTGCATTAGTGAATACAAATTTCCCCTAGGTTTCTCTGAAATCATTCCTTTCATCACAGGATCCCTGGTTCTATGTAAAGAGATTAGGTTGATGGGTTGCTATTTTTATGTCATAAGGCTTCATTTTTCACAAAGATATTCAATGCTTTAAATCAATACAATAACTAAGGGTTGAATTTTAGACTTCATTGTAGGTGGATAAGAAACATACTGTACGCTGATTGTTCTAATCAGACCAATTATTGGATTATCTATGCCACATGCTTTGAATCATAGAAAATAGAGAATCAGTATTGTAAGGGATCTTAGGAAAAAACAAACAAATGCCTATTTTTTCTCAGTTCTGGTCTTCCATAGTCCAAACCAGATACCATAGTATAGAGCAGAAGTTCTTAACCATTTCTGTGTGTGGATTCCTTTGAAAATCCATGGATCTCTTCTCAGAATATGTTTTTAAAGTATAAAATAAAATATACAAAATCACAAGGCAAACCAATGATATAAAATATAATTATCAAAATATTTAAAATTGTGAAATCTTCAGAGTCAGAATACAGATAGAAATATATCATTCTTCACTTTATTTCCTCCATGAATTTTTCTCTGGTGTAAGCAATATGTATTTTGTTTCACAACATGACAAACTAAGAAATATGTATTATATAATGACATGTGCAACCTGCCTTCTTGAGGAAGGGTGGGAGGGAGGGAAAAAAGAAAGAGACAGATTTTTTGACATAGTCAGAATAATTTGTTTCTCTTGAATATGAATATGTATAATGTTATTATATGATTTATAATTTATTAAATATTTGTAACAAGCCATTTATTATATTATTGTTATATTACATATTATATTATATATAAAAATGGTAACAAAAAAGAAGAAAATTGTGAAAAAATAACTAGTGGAAGTTCTACTAAGTACAGTAATTTTAAGGGAGTGAGCAGAAATAATATTTTAGGTTATCTGCAACAACTGTAATATGATAGTAAAAGATCTGCAATTTCTGTTGGTTACAAAGCCACACATACTGCTAACACTAAAGTGGTTTATTGCCTACATTAGTAAATGAAGGAAATGCTAAATTTTAGTTACAAGTGAAAGCAAAGGTAGATTTATTTCTCAGACAAGTTCAAGAACCCCAGATTAAAAACCTCTGCCCTAGATGAATTTATACCCAGAAGAAATTCTGTACTTACTTGGTTACTGCCTCTCCCAAACTATTATTTCATGACCATTCCAGCCTTCTGCTTCACTTCACTGTATCTTCACTGCCCCCCTCTTTCTGAACCTCAGCAGCCACCTTGCTGACCTTGTACCCTTTTCGCCCCACTCTCTTCCAGTTCTGAAACTGAGAACCAGATGGCATTGTTGGTTTTTAATCTACAGGCCTTAGCTTGATACTTAATTAATACTTAATTGATGTTTTTTCATTACTTCATTTATTGTAGCTCAAATCCTCTCTTTTGATAAAGGAGAAAAAATAACCCATAAAAGCGAAGGCTACACGGCCTAGTAGTTAGAGAACTGGGCTTAGAGTCAGGAGGACAGAGGTTTGAATCTGAGCTTGGATAGTTATTATATGTGTGACCTTGGGCAAGTTGTTATTAAATTACTCTCTGTTTAAAATTCCTCAACTGCAAAATGAGGGAATTGGGTTTGGATTTGATGGCCTTTAATATGCCTTTCAGGCAGCTAGATAGCACAATAGATGGTGTGCTGGTCCAAGAGTCAGGAAGACTCATCTTCTTGAGGTCAAATTTAGTATCAGACTCTTACTGGCTGTGTGACCTGGTCTAGTCACTTAACTCTCTTTGCCTCAGTTTTATCATCTGTAAAATAAGTGGAGAAGGAAATGGCAAACCATTCCAGTACCTCTGCCAAGAAAACCTCAAAAGAGGTCATAAAGAATTGGACACAACTGAATGGTAACAACAACAAAATCCTTTTCTGTGCTAAACCTAAATGATTTACCTAAGGTTACATAGCTAGTCAGTGGTACACATAGAATAAAACTCACCTCCCTCCTGTCTTTAGCCCAAAGCTCTTTCCACTATGCCACACTATCCTACAGCTGAGTCTGACAAATTGGCAGATGTCAGATAGATAAAAAGATTTGTGCCACGTCAGAAAACCCATCCCACTTCCTCTGTTGAGGTGACTAAGCTGTCTTTTTATTGCACAGTCTGGGGCTTTGTGTTTTATTCTATCAGCCATGGCTGCTAGTCTTCACAATAAAATTCCTGCAGATAACTCACAGTCTAAATGCAACAATGCTGAGAGCTTCCGATTCTGCATTGTTCCATCTCTCCTCTCTTGGACTAGGCAGTTAATCTTCCTAGCTTCAGGGGCAATAAGTCTCTTCCTTTCCCCCAATTGAAGCAAAAACCTCAGTTTGATGTTTGCTGAAGCTGTCAGAGATACTGTAAAACATTTAGCAGGGTGCCTATGTCTTCATGAAGTACTCTTTCTTTCAACTTTACTGAGAATATTTTCCATCTTCCTTTCAACCCTTCCATCTTAGAGAGAAACATCAAGACTTCCTGGCCCTATGGCCACTTCTCTCTACATTCTCAATTTATGCTCTGTGGTTCACCATTGTTATGATCTATGGCCAGTTTTCCAGGCCTCTATTCATCCAGGATAGTCAATCAATTGCTCAATCAGAAAGCACTTATGAAGTGCTTTTTATTAAACATTCTTTAACTTATAAGCTCTTTGAGAACAATGCTCATTTCGTTCTTTGGATTTGTATCCCAAGCACTTAGAACTGTGTCTAGAACAGAGAATTTTTATTAGTTCTCCTTGATTGGTTGATACTTTGTCAGGCACCATATTATGTGTTGAGGATACAAATGAAAAGGGAAAAGAGTTGGCAGTTCTACTCTGATTGGAAGGTTGGCCATTGGCTAATGGATTTTCTTTTTTTTACTACAACTACCCATGAAAAGTAACTATTAAGGCAGGAAAAGATTGTAATTTGCTTCAGAGGATGAGACAAATCATTGATCTTCTAAATATATATGCAGACTTATACAATCTAATTGGCTGGTGGTATGATAGACTTTAGTACCAATAGTTGTCATTTATACACCTTCATTTTCCTTATACCCACTTTGTCAGTCCATATTTTATTTTTTGTTTCATATAACCTGGCCCTTAATTTCTGGAGCCTGGGTTTGGTGTAGAAGAGATACTGGAGAATAGAATGAGACTGTGTTGTTTTCTCTTCCCCCCTGGTTTTCTCCCTCAATCCACTCTTCTCTACTCCTTTTCTCTTCATGTCAAACAACAACCAATTTTTAAAATTCAAATTCCTATTTGAATTGGTGGGGAGAGAAGAGATGCGCATTGTTATTACTGTTTTCTGTATGAGGAACTGAGATCAAGAGATAAGGAATGACCATGAGTCTGAGGTTCACAGTAATCATAGGCTTATATAGTTGGAAGGAACCCTAAGAGGTCACTGAAATTAACCTCTTCATTTTAAAGACTAGGAAATTGGGAAACAAAAGGTTAAATGACTGACCCAGGATCATATAGTTTGTAAATATGTGAGGTAGGATTTGAAATCAGGTCTTCTAGTTTCCAAATCTATACTAACCACTATACAATACTGCTTTCTTACAACTCTGGGCATTGGTTTCTCAGCTTGAGACGTGCTACTTACCTGTTGTTGTTCAGTTGCATCTGACTCTGGCCCCATTTGGGGTTTTCTTGGCAGAGGTACTGGCATATTCATTGTTTCCTTTTCTAGCTCATTTTATAGGTGAGGCAACCGAGGCAAGCAGGGTTTAATAGTTGTCATGGGTCACAGATAGTAAGTGTCTGAGCCAGATTGGAACTCACAGGAGTGAATCTTCCTGACTCTAGCCTCAGCATTCTATCAACTGTGCCACCTAGCTGCCCTGTCATCTGCCTACATTGCAGTATATTAAATAATAGTATAAAGTCTGGTCTGTTGTAGGCAAACAAGTGGGTTACTTAAGGCTCTCGGTCTTTGGCTCGGTCTCTGGTTGTCTCTGTCCTTCTCCCTGTCTCTCTCTGTCTCTTTCTTCCTCTGTCTTTGTCTGTCTATATGTCTGTCTCATGCCTCTCTTCCTTCCTCTTCCCCCCCTCTAACTTTCACTGAAGAAGCTTCCTCACTCTGAACCATGTCAGCAGGAGACTGTTTTCATGCCTCCTCCATCAATCTTGGTTTGATTATTCTGTGATGGAGTGGCTGGATCTTGAAAGATTAAAACTCAGCTTGGGTGAGTGAGAAGCCGAGAGCTGCAGCGCTGTTTGAATGTAAGCCAGACATCAAAACAGCTTCTGAAATGAAGCAAGACTGAGCTCATGCTTTGTCACGAAAGGAGACAGAGCCTCAGGCACAGGAGGAGGCAGCCCTGCTTCTGACTCCAGCTTGGCCTGCCATCCCACCTGAACAACCCACCACTCAGTGGGATTTTTGGCTCAAATCCTTTCAATAATACTACTATTAATTTATTAGACACAGCATGTTGCCGCAGGAAGAACATTGGATTTAGAATGACAAGACTTGGGTTCAAATCCTACTTATGACCTGTGTGACTGTGAGCTTCATGACTTCATTTAATATTGTTGGTCCTCAGTTTTCTCATCTGTAAAGTTTTGTTTGTTTGTTTTTGGAATGACCAGTGAGATCCCTGCTAGCTCTTAAAGTCCATCTATGAGCCTATGGAAATGCTTTATGAATCTTAAAGAATAATACAAATGTTAACTAATAAGCAAAAATCTCATCATCATAATAATAAGTAAATGAGCTGATCATAATTGTCAGTGATAATCTTTTATGTTCATATCATACTGGTCTAATTCCTATCTCCTAATCTATTGCTTTGAGCATTAGAATCAGGAAATCCTGAGTTCAAATCTAGCTATCTGTGTCTCTGGGCAAGTCATGTAACCTCTGCTTACATTTTACTTTACTTTCACTTTATTTTTTATTTATTTCCTTATTTTTACTTTATTGCTCATTTTCTTCATATATAAAATGCAGATAACAAGCACCTTCCTCCCCATGCTGTTGTGAAGAACAACTGACATAATACATGTAAAGCACTTAGCACTACACAATAAGTAGCATCTAAATTTTAGTATTTGTAACTCTTGAGTCCTCCTAGAATTTCATCAGATTTGACAGCAGTGAGTTCTGTGATTTTCAGTGGACATAGCCAAGTCATGAAGTAGGGATGATAGGTTTTAGAAACACTTTTCCAATTTTTATTCAGGAGTGTGCTAGTAAAAGTTTAACAATCAACTCTCTGAAAGCACAATATACTTTTAAGCTTAATATGCATGATTAACATTTCTCTATCTCTTTTTAAAATCTAGACAATTACCAAAACAATAAACTAAGTTTTATGTTGTGGCATTTGCCTTTTTCCAGAGATATAAATGTTCTTACTGAAAATGTAACATTTTGTTCTCTTGGGCCAGTATGAGCTAATTCTAGTGCACTTCTGCTTTGATGTGACTTCAACAATGTGGGTCCTCTTTCCAAAGATATAGATTGCTACCTATCCATGCTTCACCTTCATTTTAAAAAATTCTTATTTAAACCAGTGGTTCTAAACTTTTTCATGTCATGAACCCTTTTGGCTATTTGGTGAAATCTATGGGTCCCTTCTCAGGATGATATTTTTAAATGCATAAAATAAAGCATGCATGATTATAAAGGAAACCAATATTTTAGAATGCATGTATCAAAAAAATTCATAGACCACAGATCAAGAACCCCTGATATACAAGCACAGCTTTGTGTTATTTAATTTTTTTAACCAATTACATGTAATAACAAATTTCCACAAAAGTTTTCGTAAGTTATATCATTTAACTTTTCTCCCTCCCTTTCTTCCTTTTCCCTTCCTGGTGCAGGCAGGCAATTTGATCTGCATTATACATGTATTGTTATGCAAACATATTTCCACATTGTTCTTTTTTGTGAGTAATCTTATAAAACCAAAACCCCAAAACATAAACCTAAATAGACAATTGAAAAATCATTCGCTTTCATTTGCATTCTGACTCCAACAATTCTTTCTTTGGAGATGGATAGCATTCTTTGTCATAAGTCCCTCAGAATTGTTCTGGATCATTGTATTGCTGATAATAACCAAGTCTATCATAGTTGATCATTCCACAATATTGCTGTTACTGTATATGTTTTCCTGGTTCTGCTTATTTCACTCTGCATCAGTCTATGAAAGTCTTTCCAGTTCTTTCTGAAATCATTTTGATCATTCCTCACAATAGTATTTCATCACCATCATATACTACAATTTGTTTAGTTATTCCCCAACTGATATCTCTTTCATTTCCAATTCTTTGCCACCACAAAAAGAGCAGCTATGAATATTTTTGTACAAGTAAGTCCTTCCCTGACCCTTTGGGCTACAGACTTCATAATGGTATTACTGGATCAAAGAGTATGCATTGATTTATAGCCCTTTGAGCTCCACCAGCAATGCATTAGTATTCCAATTTTGCCACATCCCCTCCAATATTTATTGTTTTCCTTCACTGTCATATTGGCCAATCCAATAGGTATGACATGGTACTTCAAAGTTGTTTTAATTTACATTTCTCTAATCAAGAGGGATTTAGAACATTTTTATATGATTATTGAAAGCTTTGATTTCTTCATCTGGAAACTATTCATATTCTTTGACCATTATTCAATTGGGGAATGATTTGCATTCTTATAAATTTGATTTAGTTCTTTATAAATTTGAGAAATGAGACCTTTATCTGAGATATTTGTTATAAATTTTCCCCCCAGTTTGCTATTTCCCTTCTAATCTTGGTTGCACTGGTTTTGTTTGTACACGCGTTATGTTATTATTACCAATAATAATATCATTATTCAAGAATATCAATTTTGTGGACTTTAATAATATATTTTAATGATGATGATAAGGATAATTGATAATAACCATAATAGCTAGGTCCAGGTTTTCCCCCTTCTGATATAGTCTGGCTGTGTGACCTTAGGTAAATCATATAATTCCTCAGTGCCATAGAAAATGCTCTAATAGTTGCCTATCTATACTGTTAAGGGTGTGTTTCCTCAGTGGAAACCATCAAAAAGTTTGCATAAACATTGCATTTGCATAACACTTAAAGGCAGACTGGCCTCTCTGAGCCTCAAAATTACCCCCTGAGGTAGATACTGAGAAAGGATTATCCCCATTTTTCATTTTAGAAAAACTGAGGCTCAGAGACATATGGCATGCCTATGGTCACACACAACTAGTAAGATTCTGAAGCAAGATTTGAATCTGATCTTCCTGATTCCCAGTCCAGGTCCCAACCATTATTCTACACTGCTATGCCAGAGACAATTTATCATTTTTATTGTGATAATTTATTCCTTAGGACATGAGGAAAACTCTTAGGCAAGCTGGAGGTCATTGGTAGGGATGGCCCAATGAATGATTGATAGAGTTAGAAATTAAGACTCAACCAGAATTTATAATCCAAATGGACAGAGTTTGCAAGTGGGAACTGAGGCTGAATGATGGATTCAGAGAATGGTCTTGCGTCCTGTGTTATACGCGAAGTAAGTCAGGGTTACAGGCAATTTTGTTGCAGGGGTTTAGAGATGCTCCTGAGTCAGGGGTTACAAGAACAGTTCCAATCTGGTACCAAGAGGTAGACCTCAGTCTTGAAACTTGCTTCTTTTAGCAGTTGAGGGTGACCAAACTTGTCTAGGGGGTGAGAGTGAGCAAGGAAAGACAGAATGACCCAGGGGATCAGACCAGAGTAGATAGGATAAGGCTTCTAACTATGTCAAATCAATCAAATTTGGATGAATGAGTCTCTGTAACCACTTTGTATCTGTCAAGTCTATATTCTGAGAGTTTTCATTTGTATTTTACAAACACCCAGTCAGGTTTGCTGTTTTGTAGTGAATGTGGTGGGTAAAGGTCCTACAGGTAGAATGAAAGAAGACAAGCCATAATCTCAGGAATGTGGTCTCTGGAAGAAAATGTGCTTCTGTATCCTAGGTAGCAGTGACAGACAACTAGTTACTCAGCCATAGAAAAGTCCTTAGGCTGTTTGATTCAGGGCTTTGCAGGCAATCCATTTTTTTTCATACCTTTGCTATAAGATATGCTGTTGTTTCATAGATAGAAAAATAGGCTTAGAATCAGAAAGACCTAGATTCAAATCCTACTTTATATACTTACTAGCTCAATGAATCTAGTCAAGCCACTAAACGATTTTGGGTCTCAATTTCCTCATCTGTAAAACAGGGGTAGGTGATAATTCTTGAACTACCCAGGAAGAATGGTAATGTGGCTAGAGTGTTGAACTTGGAGGCGGGATTACTAGGGCCAAATCCTGCTTCAGTTACTTTTTAGCTGTGGGACCATGAACAAGTCACTTAATTGTTCCAGGTCATTGTTTCCTCATCTGTATAACTAAAGGATTGGATTTAATGGCCTCAAAGATCTCTTCTATCTAAGAGATGAATTTTTCAGCTAGGGTTTTTCTTGGTGTTTTCTGAGATTCCTGACCCTCTTTTGTCCCCTACTCTTGGCAGAGTTGAAGAGAGAAGCAAGTCATGAGTACCATTATGGCATAAAGAAGTGAATCAGCTTGACTGCCCATGGTAAAAGAGGGGTGGGAGGTGGGGAGAGAAGACCAGATAGTCTATGCACAGAAAGAACAATGAATCCAGAGAAAAATCCAGCCAAACCCCTACCTTACATGATGCTCTTCACCTTGGAAATGGAGATGAAATCTCAGCAGCCTACCTGTTTTAGTGCCTCAGACCCCCTTATCTGCCTGACCTTTGCCAGATGTCAGCTGTTGTGATGGTGTGTGTGTGTGTGTGTGTGTGTGTGTGTGTGTGTGTGTGTGTGTGTAAAATACTAAAGCCAATCCAGAGTCTATTAAGCACTTTTGTCCCCATGTAGCATCCTCCCTCTGCCAGTATCTTGCTGCATCAGGCTAAATTCACTTTGAAGCTAGGGATGATGGAATTGTTCAATATTGCACACACAGAGGGCTCTGACCTCTGCAATCATCCCCAAGCATGACTGTGTCTTACTTCTGGCCCTGCTGAACCCAAGCACAGAAATCCCTGCTAAGCACCTGGACAACTGAGGTGAGGCTGCCCACTTGGCAGGGAGGTTTTTTTGGCAAGAACCCCCCAGCAAGGGCAAGGACCAGTCATTTTGGGAGCTTTTTTTGCAGACATGGGCAGGTCCCTAGCTCTGATGCCATCTATCTTTCCAGAAACTTCAGCTTATGGGTATATACTCTCATCCAGGATCCTATCTCCCTGCCCTGAAGGATTCAAGAAAATAGATGACCTATTCAGCTCTATATCTTGTACCCTGTAGGTATTTAATAAATGTCTATTAAAGAATAAATGAACGAATGAAATGAGTAAGGAGCTTCTTATGTGGTGGCATTTGGAGGCTGCATAAAATCCCAAGAAACTGATCAACTGCTGGTCCTATTATCATGCCTATATTCTGGTCATTAGGGTCTGTGGGTTGGTTAAGGTATTGAAAATCTCTGCTGAAATGCAAATGTTATTTGGGTTGGCTAACTCATTATAGCAAGGGATAGCCAAACTAGCTACTTTTAAAGTACATGAAGAGATTGCAAACTCTTTCCATATGAGCCACTGAAGAGCCGTGGCTCAGTTTCAGTCAATTCCTACCAGGCTGGTGAGCAGAACCCATCTTTCTACTGGAGAGATGGGAAGAACAAGTGGGGAAAGGATCTATGCTGCTTACTTAAATTGTAAACATTTACCTAATGTCTTTCCTGATTCCAATATTTAAGTTGGATTTAGAGCTGAAAAGAGGCCTTAGAAGCTACTTAGTCCCACCCTGTAGCTTGGATTCAAGTCCATTTTCTCTAACTCCAAAAGCAAGTGCTCTTCTACTATATGACCCCACAACATGAATGTATGTTTCTCTTTGGTTAACCCTTTCTGTCTATTGTTCCAAACATTTTCCATACCTTTAGGGGCACATGGCTCTCTTATCCTCAGTGACAACTCTCAGTTGAGTTTTATCTCCTTGTTATATTAATTATTTATTCTAGAGGACCAGGTATGTCTAATAACAATAATAACAATAACTAATATTTAAATAGTGTTTCAAGATTTGCAAAGCACTTTAAAATTTTACTTCATTTGTTCCTCACAAAAAACCCTGTGAGGTAGATGCTATTTTCATTCCCATTTTTCAGACAAGGAAGTAGAGGCTGAGAATATTAAGTGGCTTGCCACACAGCTAAAAAAAAAAAATCCGAGGCAGGATTTGAACTCAGGTCCTCTTGACTCCAAATCCAGCATTCTAGCCATTCCACCTTCTAGCTGTCTGTCTAATCCATCCTTCGATTTTGTATGACCATATACTTTCGAAGTATTTTTGTGTTTCATTTGATTCTTACAAATGATCACGAGATATCTTTTGGACCAGTACAGTTCCCTTCTCTCCCACCCCCACATTTATAGTAAATTAAGATGGGGAAGATGGTCCCTGAAAAAATATCATATTACTCAAAATCAGAAGCATCATGTGTCTTTTGAAAATGGGTAGATAGGGATTTGCAAGCAACAAAGGATAATCTCGTTTTTATGAAAAGAAAATAAAAAAGAGAGATTCAAGCACTGAATCTTGTAATTGAATTAATAGCCTTATAAAGACCTTTGCTCACAAGTTACATTTTGATGAAATTACAAATTAATAAATTGGTTTGTACCTGAACATTACATAATCTGTTATATAACTGGTAAATGGTCCCGCCTGTCTTTTCCTTCTAAGAAGTAAGTGCTAGCAGTCTTTGATGAGACCAGCTGAAGCTTGGAGAGCCTCTAAGGATGACTAAATCCCACTGAAGCAGGGAGACTCAAACTGTGAAATATCTCTTCTTTCCTTTCCCCTTCCCCCACAACCTCAAATGGCTCCATTAATTACTTGGGTGTTGGGAGAAAGGGTTCCACATTATGGGAGATAAGAATAGAGAGGGAAGTGAGCCATTGCCATAGCCAGCATTGGTGACCCTTTTCTGAGTTCGAGTGCCCAGAGGGCAAATTCAAGCTATCTGTAAACCCCTGCATCACAGCTGGATAGAAGGGCAGGGCATGTGAAAATGCCCTCCGGTGCTGGGAAGAGGGGGAACGGGAGTGCGGGCTCTCTGCGTATTTGCCAATGCTGCAGCCCTTCAACTCTCTTTTCCTGCACTGGGGCTCCAAATGCTGCCTTCCGTTCTGTGGGAGACCTTATGGCAGTGATGGAGAGAAAGCACTTTGAAGGTGATTCTATTTTCAATCAATTTTATAGGATCAGAAGCTCCTTGTCTTTGACATTGAGAAAGTCATAGAACAGGGGCTGTGTAGGAAACATCAAAACCAAGAAGTATTTCAACTCTTAATAGGTAGACTGGATTCAGTGGACCATTATTTTCATAAGATCACAGGATTCAGAGCTGGAAGGGACCTTAGATATCATCTAGTCCAACCCCCTCATTTTACAGTAGCGAAAACTAACACCCAGGCAGAATATGTGACTTGTCCAAGGTCACACAAGTAGATGCTATATAAATGCTTATTCCCTTCATCTTCACTTATGGTAATTTGCAAAAGCTTTGAGCCTCCAGTCTCCTCACCTATAAAATGTGAGCATTAGAGTAGAAAATCTCTAAATTACCTCCTATAGCTATTATCTATGATCTATAATAAATAATGGCCACCTTAGCTCTAGCCCATCTAACACTTAAAGTTGAAGTTCTTCCTTGTTTTGAAATTTCTATCCCAGCACCTATTCTATGATTAGGCGGGGACTCTGTGTAACAAAGAAGAAGTCTAAGGACCCTCTGGACATTCTACAAAGGAATGATGGTACAATAGAAAGGCAGGGTAGTACAAGGAAAAGAACACCGGATTTGGTAGTAGAGGATCTGGTTTCAAATCTCAGGTCTGAAATTACATGTGTGACCTTGAATAAATCATTTAAGCTCTCTTGGATTTGTTTTCCCTTTTAGTTTTTCAAAGTGAAGTGCTCAAATTTTTTATTCTCTAAAATCCTTTCTGCCTCTAAGACCCTGCAATGTATTTGAAGTCCCTTCCAAGAAGCCTTCCTAGTGATTTAAAACCCCACCAATCTCTCCATTTTCCAATTGCTTTTGCATTGGACTACTCAAGTCCTGCATAGTACCTTTCTAAGCCAGGAACTAATATTTGAGACTTTTTTGTCAATCTCTTGACTTTGATTATACTTAAAGAGCTCTCTGGTTGTCCTTAGCAGGGAGAGGCTTCTTAATGATTGTACCCCAACAGACACAGCCAAGGTGCCAGCTGGGGGTGTGGAAGAGGTAGAACCTCATCTGAGGTCCCTTAAGAGGCAGCAGCCAGAACAGTCCTATACAAAGAGTAGAAATAGCATGGCCAGTAGGAAATAGTGTAGACATAGAGCCTGATGAAGTTTGAGTCCAGTAAAGCATACTGATAATTTCACCAAGAAATACTGGCAACCTTGTAGCATCATGCATGTGATGTGCCACATGAATTCCATGTATGTGTATATGTTTACTTTGACCACACATATTTCTTACATGGATGACTCCCAGGAAACTCTATGCACTTTCTCTCTTCCACTAATGTTGTATGAATGGATGGGAAAGAGTGCGCCAGCTTAAAGCTGAAATGTGTTACTGCTACTTTTATTACTATGCAATTTCATCCTCTGAATGACTAGCAGAATAAATACATTTGTGGGGGCTTGTGAGCTCTGATTTTGAGTCAAGATGGAGCCATGGGCCTACATGTGAGGGGATGCCCCAACTATGAAATATAGGAGGCAGTGTTGCACAATATTAAAAATCACTGACTCCAGTGTTGGCAGACCTGGGTTTGAATCGCACCTCTAATGATCATTACCCCTATGACTTCCATGGGTATAACAAGGGAGTTAGATAGATGACTTTTGAGCTCCCTTCCTCCTCTGGATCAATGTTGCTATTACTGGGGATGCTCATTCAGGATTTCCATTTTGAATGTCTTAAACAGCTGGGATCCTTTGAAAGAAAAAAAATTCAGAGTTTTTGGACAACAGGTATATGCATGTACATGTGTGCATGTGTGCATGTTTGTGTGTATGTGTCTATTTTACAGGAATCAGATTGATTTCTTTAAAATAATTACATACTGGTGTGTGTTAAGATGTATTGGAGCATAATAATTATTGTTGTTAAAATAAAAGGCAAAAGTAAATGTTAAACCTCTTGGTTTACAGCATTGTAGCTAGAGTAACATAGAACACTGCTAATTAAGGAGTCATCATGTTGAATAAGGGGACCAAAGTATGGTAGGTATTTTGAGGAGATGTAAAATTCTTACTAATCTTCATAAACACATAATTTTCTGTAAATCATCTGAATGAGAAGACTATTCTAAAATTCCTGGTAACATAAAAGCTTTGGAGTGAATGTGGAGAGTCACTTCTCACTGGGGACAATGAGTTCCCTGGAGTAAGTAACACATGTAGAATCAGGAGCTGGTGACGCTGTTAATAGGACTGCAAATCTCAGGGCTTGGATTTAACTACCCCAAAGTAAGAAGATTCTCAGAGGAGGGCACCTATCCCTCTTGGGAAGAAGCATTTGAATCCTAACTAGGACATGCATCTAAAGAACTGTAATAATAGCCACTAGGAGCAGTGCTCAGAAATAAGATCATCATTGGGTTTTATATTTGGTTTGGGGTCACATCCTGAAGACACTTTGTTGTTGTTTCTCTAATTTGGCTGGTTTCTCAATATTGTTGAGTTTAGTGCCATTTCTACCACATCTATAAGCACTGCTGCGATGGTGACATTGGACATTGGGCATAGAAGCTTTAATATCTTTGAGGGTAAAAAGTTTGTTACAAAAGTCTTTGTAGATCTTCTCCCACAGACCATCTCCCTGTCTAAAGAATTTCTTCAGGTTTTTTTACTTATCCTAGTTTCATTCTTAAATTCTCCCAGGTTGACTTTGCTTAGTTGAATCTCTTCTCAAGCTTTAATTAAACTGGTTCTACATTCTGTTATTTCTTTCTGCTTTATGAAATGATTCTCTTCACAACCATCTAGCATTCTTTTTTTAAAATTATTTTTAAAATTGATGTTGTATTTGGTTTCCATCTCTCTGTTTGGCGAGTAAGCCAAGTATTGACTGGCTAAGGGTTTTTAAAAAATCTTTTTTGGTCTTTTTGTTATCACAGTTGATTTATGTCAGTTAAACTTCCTTTGAAATTATGAAGTTGGGTTTGATGTCATTTCTTTTGTGCAGTACTCATTTCACTCTATTGCTATGAACGAACCACATAATGACCTTGGACATGGATTAAAAGAAATGCCCAGAGCTGGTGCAAAACCAATTCTACTGACCCAAGATGGCAATATGTGCATGTGAATGATATGTTCAAAGGAGAGTTTGACTTATTTTTGCTGCATACTTAGATAGTATACAGACCAGCAGGCCACTGGAATCCTAGTAGCAAAAGATGATTTTATCTGGACTATATAAACATATCCAAAGAGGAACTGGAAAAAATTTCAGGTTGCTACATCGTTGTGAGACAAAGATTGTACCTGGCTTACCTGCCAGTATATACTCTGATCAAGGTAGAGATTTTGAAAGAAAACTACTTAAGGACATAAAAACCTTGTCAGGAATTGTGAAGTCTAGAACAACTTATCAGCCTCAAGGTGACCCAGAGCCTGGGCCTTTCAATTGCATGCTGCTGAACTTGCTGGGGGCTCTGAGATATGGTGAGCAAAATTTCAGTGGAATTAATATATGGCATTTCTAAGGCATGAATACAGTGGTACTGGGAGTTACAATACGAGCTTTACTACAGACTTACTGATGTTTGGAAAAGAGCAAAGTTTTCACCCACTGTTGTATGTACGCTGTGCTTCTGAATGCCATTTATTTGATTACTCTTTGCTACTCAGAAATATATGTTATGAGTCATTTATTGCATGAGATTTGCATTCCTAATTTTATGTGTATAAAACATCCTGATATGTGTCTTGTGATTATTTACAAATTATTATCTTTTATTCATGTATTATGGCAAGCTTTCTTTTAGTCAGTCAGCATGAATTTATTATGTGCCTATTATGTGCCAGAGACTGTGTAAGCACTGGGCATACTAAGAAGCATGGTATCAGGGTTCTACACTCTCAAGTAGTTCATGTTCTAATAGAGGAGACAACACATAAACAAGTATGGATATACAAGAGAGAGACAGGACAAATTAGGGATAATTAAGAGGGAAGGTGCTAGCACTAAGGAGGATCAGGAAAGATTGCTTGGAAGTAGGGAGAATTTTAAGTGGGACAGGACAGAAGAAAGCCAGAGAAGCTAAGACATAGAGATAAGGAGGGAGAATATTCCAGGAAAGGGGAACAGTCAGTGAAAACATTCAGTCAGGAAATGGAGTATCAATGGTTTCAGAGCAAAGGGATTGTAGTCAAGCCCTCTTCTGTGGAGGGTGGTGGCAGACCAGGTCTAGTTTTGCCACAGATGGGACAGGATTTACCCTTTGGATTCTGTCCCTTATCACTCAACCCCTTTCTGTTAATGAAGATGGACCAAACCCAGATCTGACTTAAACTAAGAATTATTTTGGAAAAGGGAAAGGAAGGTATTGATGGGAAAAGGGAAAAGGATGCCCTGACAAGCTAAAACCCCCAGCAGCCAATCTAGAGGTTTGAGTCCCAAAGGACTCTGCCTCCTTTCCAGCTGTCAATATTCTTTATTTCCAATCTACTATCTCTAATCTCTAAGTTCAAATCAAATTCAAAGAAGGCAAAGGGAGACCCAGAAAGAAGTAGGAAGGCTGGCTTAGATGAAAGAATCCAAACCAAACTTCTTCTGAGTCAAGAGTTCTTGTAGGCAGGTGGAGGAAAGGTAGTAGAAAATTCCTTGATGGGGGGCAGCTGGGTAGCTCAGTGGATTGAGAGCCAGGCCTAGAGACGGGAGGTCCTACATTCAAATCTGACCTCAGACACTTCCCAGCTGTTTGACCCCCATTGCCTAGCCCTTACCACTCTTCTGCCTTGGAGCCAATACACAGTATTGACTCCAAGACAGAAGGTAAGGGTTTTTAAAAAAAATTCCTTGATGGAAACAGGTTCACAGATAGGCAGGAAAATCTGGCTCTTCTCCCTCTTGTGGCTTCAGATCACCCTCAGCCACACAGGAAAAATCCTCTCTCTTTCCCTTCCAGAGCTGGAAGACCTGGGGCAGTCCAGAATTTTCCTCAGCTCACAGTTCTTTACCCACAATCCTTTGCTGTCTTAACTGCCACCAAGCTGCTTTCCATCAAGCATGCAGGATTCTATCCAGGTTCCCTTGCCATTCTTATACCTTCCTCCCAGAGTCTCTGAGAATTAAGTAAAATATTATTTGAAAAGTGCCTCCACATAGTAGGCACACAATGCTCATTTCCTTCCTGGATTACTTCTGTGTGCATACTCCTCTACTTATGTGCCCTGACTATATGTGTTTCCTACATGTGTATTCCCACATGTGATTCCTGTATATGCTCATTTTCCATGAATTTTATGTGTATTAGTGGGACAATATGCCTCAAGAGGAAATGTTCTATTGCTACTTTTCTTATTATGCCATTTCATTAAATGCCTCTGCTTTGAACTAAAGGTATTCCCTGGCTGACTAGTAAAAGTAAACACATTAGTGGGGGCTTATGAACTATGATTTTGAGTAAATTCAGACCTAAAACATACTCTGACCTAAGGTAGATTTTCTGGAGGCCCATATGTGGGAGCAAATGCCCCAGATGCTATTTTCACTATCATTCACTAGTTGCTTCATGTATAGACTGTCAAGTTATATGAAGCATCACATCTTCCTTCTTTTGTGTCTCTTTCCCATAGCACACATTAAGCGAGCAATAAATATTTCTTGATTGGTTGAGAAAATTTAATCTTCAACTCATTTTAGGTTCCTTCTACCCAGTTAAGTGATCTGATGAATTATTCCTATGATTTTATCAGTGTAGACAGCCTAAGGGGATTTGGGATGCAATTACCCAAATCATTTCTCCTTCTCCTCTGGACTTTTCCTCATACGCTATCCTAAATATTCTTCCTCGAGATGCAGTTCAGATGAAGCTTCTTTGGCTATTCCAACCTTGTTTAATCTGGTTCTCTACTATGCCCCCAAACTATCATATTCATACCTCTTTTTATGATATTGATCATATTCTTTCTTCTGTTAAAGTGGACATGACTTAGTTCCCATAGTAGACTTTAAGCCTATTGAGGAAAAAGGTTATTTCTGATTCTTTTTTGTCGTCATTACTCAGTGTCTGGCACATAACACAACAAAATAAATGTTTGTTAAATGAATAAATGTGTCACCACCACTTAGTGACAGCCATTCCTTTAGGGAGTTATATTGCTGCTGGTATTGAGAGCTGTTTCAGTGTAACTAATTTAGAGGAAGCTAGAAGGCAAGACCAGCTTCATAGACCCAGGCACAAAAATACCAGTGTCCTTGCGAGAAATTCAGTGCTACAAATTGATTGAACTTTGGGCATTTAGTAATAAAGCATTCACTCTGACTCCTAGACCACATCTCTTCATTTGCTTTTTGAACTTTACAGGATCCTGATACTGAATCTTGTTTTTTGTTTGTTTGGTTTTTTTTTTAAATCCATATAGCAACTCTAGCCCCTTGTCTCAGCATCCTGTATCCCAGGCAACCAATTTCAGGTCCGCAAACCAGTGCAATGCTTCTGGACACTTCCTGATGAAAATCTTATGCCTGTGGCTTTTTCCACTCCCCAGCTCAGGGAGCCTCAGCCTTTGTTCCAGAGAAGAGTACCAGTGTCTCTCTAGGGAAGGTCATATGCCTTCCCCTGGCACAGCCCTTGGATGGGATCAGGAAGAACAATACAAAGTGAATGAAAGAATGAATGGTGTAGATGCAGCAGGAGAGGGGTTGTGCATAGTTCAGGATAGGTAAGTAAAGATGCTTTGGAAAGGCCACAGAGATAGAAACAGAAGTCCCTGATGTGCCCAAATATCCTTTTCTCTTATCTTGAATCAGAAGGTATCTCAACATGAGAGAAGGAGCATATTTATTCTTTGAACTGGGGCCCAGCAAGTCACAAATGCTGCTTTGGCAAAACCAGCCTGACTGTTCATCTTGGGATAACAAATGGAGAGGTGTGAAGATGAAGATCATTTAAAACTCTCACACGGCATATTTGGAGAGTGAGCCAGGCAACAAACTTGTCAGCCAATGCATCCTGTGAGGGATGGATTGTTGGGACCTAGGACTGGGGTTGGGGGAAGTGTTGAATGAGTAAATGCTTAGAGAGAAGCAGCTTTACTGAGGTTTCTTTCTTTGGAGCAAAGATAATAATCACAAGACTAGGCTAAGGCTATTTGTTGGTCTAAGAGCATTAGTTTTGATATATAAGAATAGGTTGTGGTGATAGAGTCCTTAACACACCATAGGATGACTGTCTCTGTACACAGACTTACTGGGGATTAGAGGGGAAGTGGACAATATTCTCAGCCCCCAAACTCTCTTCTCCATTAACTGTCACTCTACCTAAAATTCCACCATTACAGGAACTCTCCTTTGGGGTTTAGGAGATTAAACTTACTTCTTTTAAAATGCACATGCTGATGAGAAGGTAGAAATATTGAGATAACATTTGATAAGGGGATTGATTTAGGAGCTTTGTGAAAATAAGACCTTTTAGGAATAGAAAATAGATGTTTGGAGGTGAAGAGAGAATTGGGGTCCTGAGATGGCTAAAAGGTACAATAGAGATATGGGAAATGGTCAATGACAAGCTTTTTTCTCTTTAACTTGTAGTTATTAGGGCACATGCTGTCTGAGAGGTTACATTCATAGAAAAACATGAAATCAAAAAGGTTTTTCCTTTTCTTAAAAACCTGGGGAATGTTTTTGCCTTGTTGTGCCCCCAGACTCCATAACTTAGGAACTGGGAACAACTTTGATCTTTGTACATCTACTTGGAGTTAATGATAATTCTTTTCTTTCATCATTTAAAGAATACAAACAAAAGCAAAGTAACCCATCATTTCATTTCTACCTTCTGTTCCCTTTTTTCTCCTCTTCAAAGAGTGGCCATCTTGCTTCAGGCCCTCATCATCTCTTCTAGGACTATTGTGATATTCCTAACTCTTTCCCCTGCTTCTAACCTCTCCCCTTGCACATCTATTCTTCACAAGATTGCCAAAGAGTTATTCTTAAAACTCAAGTCTGACCGTATCAATCAGTCTCTACCAAAGAAGGTCCAATGGCTCCCCTTTTCCTCTGGAATAAAATGCACTCCTCTGTTAGGCATTTAAAGCCCTTCACAATCTGGCTCCAAGTTACCTTTCCAAAGTGATTTCACATTACTCCCCCTCACTCAATCTTCTTTGCAGCCCAACTGTCTCACTTGCTGTTCCTGGCACAAGACATTCCAATTCCCATAGCTCTGCCTTTGAATACTTTGTCCCTCATTCTTGGAATTTTCACCTCACTTTAACCTCTTAGAAAGCCTAGTTCCCTTCAAGTGCCACCTCTTTGAAGAGGACTTTGCTGATATTCTCACTCCTTCCTTCTCTCCCCTGCTCCCTCCTCCCATAGCAACATATTTGTTTGGAATGTAGTCAGACTCCTTACCAAATTGGGAAGTCTTGTGCCAGATCTTAATATGCTGCCTGGCATATACCAAGTGTTTAATAAATGTTTGTTGATTGACTGTGCTGCTTGCCGCTGGTAGAATATAATTCCAGATTGGTGTGGAGAATGCAGACATGACTGACTGATCGTGAGGGGTAGAGTTACTATGAGAGCATTAGATAGGAGAGACCTCTCATGCTTCAAGAGAAGACATATATAGTTCTAGACTCTTTGGGGGGCCTGATGGAGATATGGGGAGAAATAGAGAAAGACAGAGAGATAGTGAGAGAGACACAGGGGGAAAGAGAGATAATATAGAGGGAGGGAATGAGGGGGAGAGGGAGAAGGGAGGAAGAGAGAGAGAAAGAGAGAGGAGGAGAAGGAGGAGAAGGAGGGTGGTGGGGAGAGAGGGAGATAAACAGACAGACTGTGGAAGGCAGGCATGAAACTGAAGCTGGCTCTTCAATAGTATGTCTTCTAAAGTATGTCTCTCTCCTTGTCTTGAGATGGTCCCCAATAGAGTCTGGAACAATGTGTGTCTTCTCTTGAAGAGGGAATGAAAATATCTCCTCTCCAACACCCTTATACCAACTCTACCCTCACAACAGGCACACAAGCTTGCATCAGCATTCTTTCCACTGATACAGTCATACCTAAGCAGCCGCAAACAAATATCCCAGGTTTGGAAATCCAAGTTACAGGCATATAATTTGGATTTCTTTCCCCCATGTACATGTTGTTGATCCAATGGAATATAAACTTGTTGAGAATAGGAATCATTTCATTTTCAGTTTTGTATGCTCAGTGCTTAACACACAGTAGGTATTTAATAAAGTCCTTGTTGAATTGTATCTTCCTCTGGCTAATAAAGCAAAGTAGCATCCTATATACTAACCTGAGCTGCAAAACATGGCCCCTCACTTCAGATGATGTAGTTCTCCTTTGGGGGAATAGGAAGGAAAATAGGTTTCTTGTAAAAAATCTTTGTTATCAGCACTTACTTTAATAGATGTTCCAAATCACTTCCCCTTCCTTTTGTTACCCAAAATCTGATTCCCCCAAACCTTCTCCTATTCCAGTTCTCTGACTGCCTTACAAAAGTAACAGAAACAAAGTATCTCCCACTTTTTCCTCTCTTCAATACACAGATAAACCCCAAACTAAGGGGAGAGTAGCTAGTTTATTTTCAAGAGGACATGTGCCTCTGGGTCTGACTATGCCTATGAAGTGAAGGGCAGGTCTTGGGTGCTATTCCATTAGAAGTCCACTTTCCCAACCTGTTTTGTCTGGGGGTGGAGAGTACCCTAGAAATATTAGAACTGGGAGGGGCCATCTTGCTCTTTTTGCAAACAAAGAAACTGAGGTTGAATGACTTTGATTAATGCAAGATCACACAGCCATTTAGTGGTCCTGTTGGGACTGGAACTCAGGACTCCAGATTGCCAGTCAGTTCTCTGGCCAAATGCAGACCTTGAGGCATTTGGCCAAGTAGAAGATTCAGAGCTCAGTCAGGCTAACTGGAAAGGAAAAGGTTAGGTCCTTGTGAAGGTTGCTCCATTAAGTGCAAATTAGAAACTGGAAATATTTCCCAGGGTTTGTCATAATGAATTGCTATATCCTCTCAGTATTATACAGTGGAAAACCAGGAACTGAAACTCAGCCGAATTGCCGCCTCTAGGTGACTTAATGGCAAGTTTAGCTTCCTGTGTGGGTAACCTAATGGCACCATTGAAGGTGATGGATCAATGGGCCACAAAGACCTGCCTCAGCCCTGGGTTCCCAGCCTCCTTGGTTCCACAAAGAGGGAGGCTGAAGGTCCCCACATAACAGAGCTTGGCATAGGGCTGCTGTCGGCTTCCTCTAATTGGCTTGGCAGGCTCCAGACAAGAAATGAAGTTGGATTGTGCAGCGGAGGACAGAGAGGGATGCCTTCTGTCCGCCGTCCTGACTTATGATTTCCAACTGCCAGCTAACAATGCCTCTGAGGAGGCTGGGGTGGGGCGTGGGGGGTGGGGGAGCAGCTCGCTACTGGGAGGGGTCTGAGAAGAGATTCTGGAAGATGTTTGGGGAGTCGTCCCTGTGGCTGTTCGGAGACTTGGCACTAGCTCCATGGCCATGAAAGAAGGTGGGTGAGGGGAGGGCGAGATGAGCTGGAAATACAGAAAACCAAGAGGTATGCATGTATGGTGTTAGTGGGGAGGGGGGGGGGGAACTGGAGAAATCCATCATCTGCCATATTTATTTATTTAAAAAAAAAAACCCTCGAACTTGAAGGCCTCTCTTCAGCAGAAGCGGACTCTACAGCTGCCGGGGAAAAAAATAACAGAACAAAGCCCTCCAACATGTTCGTCACCCTGGGGTTTGCTGTTATTCCATAGCACACATGAAACGGGAGATTGAGGACTAACAACTAGAGAGAAGGCAGCTGGCGGTTTAAAAATGAAACTCTTCTGCCGCTGGTGATAAAATATCATCTTCCAAAGTAAATAATCACATCTTCAATAAGAAAACCAAGTGCCTTCTTCCTCCTTCCATATTGCTCTCCCCTCCCTATCCCCGCTCCCCCAAACTAGCAGAGCCTGTTGGGTTCCGCAGTCAGAAGCTGGCTGTGCGGCTCTCATCTAACCGGAATAGCTCTCCTTCTGGGAGATTTCAGGGGTGATTCCTGGAAGCCAAATAGTATCTGTGATTCAGTCAGGTGACATGCCTTGGGTGCCCTTACCCTTGAGAAATCAGAAGAACTCTCCAACCTGACATTCTGTCTTTCTGCAGAAATATTTAAAGGATGGGGTAGTCTAGAAGTCATAGGACCGGAGGTGTAATTCTAGAGGCTACTTTAGAGGTCATCTAGTTCACCCCCCTCATTTTACAGAAACTAAGGCTTAGAGTGGTAATTAAACTTGCCTATGATCACACAGGTAGTAAGGGGCAGAGCTGGGATTTCTATATTTCATATCAAGCACTATGCAGAAAAAATATTCCTTAAACTAGGGGAAACTGCAGATAACAGTGGACAGAGGACTTTTCCTGGAGCCAGGAAGACCTATGATCAGGAAGTTTAGGTCCAATCATCCTAATTTGCATTTATTCACTTGTTTAATTAATTAATTAATCCCTTTTGGGTTACTTTTGTGATTTCATCAAATCAATAAGCATTTATTAAGTGTTTACTGTGTGTCAAGCCTGACACTGTGCTAAGCACACAGAAGAATGGGAAACGTTTCCTGCCCTCAAAGACCACATGTTCTAAAGGAGAGAAAAAAAAGTTTGAAAAATATATGAATAAAAATCTGGCCTCAGACTTTAACTTTTGTGACCCTGGGCAAGTCACTTCACCCTGTTTGCCTCAGTTTCCTTATGTGTGAAATGAGTTGGAAAAGGAAATGGCAAACTACTCCAGTATCTTTTCTAAGAAAACCCCAAATAGGATCATGAAGCCAGCACAATTGAAATGAACACCAAAAAGCAAGTTATAGACAAAGTGGTTACAATACAAACTTAGCAGACAAGACACTTTTAGCTAGAGAGACTAAGAAAGGACTCTTGAATAACAATAAATATAACCAGCATTTATCTAGCAGGAGCTTTGACATTTACAAAGTATTATATATATATATATATAATAACAACTGAATCATGGAGGTAGTATTATCTCCATTTTAAAGATGAGGGAATCAACACCAGAGAGATAAAGTAACTTGGGCAGGGTCACACAGCTAGTAAGTGCCTGAAGCAGGATTTGATCTCAGATCTTTCTGAGTACAAGCCTGGAATGGTATCCACTGAAACATCTGCCTGCCTGAAACAGGAGAAATAATAGAATAAGGAGGAAGTAGAAGGAGAGCAGAGGTAGTTAGGGTGTCTGTGTCTCTTGAGTCTGATTCAGTTCATCCCAACCTGACCTAACTCCCTAAGAATCCAAAGAAGGAATAAAATATGTTTCAGAGGATGACAGCTAGGGGTGGGGGTTCTTCTGGACCCCAGCTCACTCTAGGAATAAGGAAGGAGTAAGAGTTAGAGATGGAGGTGGAATAGCAGATTGACAACTTGTCTTTAGTTTTAAGTGTTAGACAGCTGCTTGGGGACACTGAGAAATTCCATGACTTGACCATGGTCACACAACTAGTATCTGCCAGATACAGGATTCAATCCTGAGTGTTCTTGGCTCTTTCCATGAAACTGTGCTACTCCTTGATTGAGCCAATCAAACTAATTCTACTAACAATTCTAGTTGGAGTTGTAGGGTTTTAAGGTTTGCCAAGTACTTTCCACATACCAGCCTTATGATATAAATAGGTGGTTCACAAATATTATCCCAGTTTTAAAAATTAAAAAAAAAAACAACAACAAACAAACCAAAAAACCAGAAGGGCACACTGTGGGCATATGACTAGGAAGTGTTGGAGGTGGGATTTGAATCCAGGTCTTTGATTTTAAGTCCAGTTCTTTTTTCACCTTTCCTTTCCTGCTGTTATCATCTAAGAATTTATCCAAATGCTTCATAAGTTAATGTCTTGGGGTAGCCAGGTGTCCAATGGGATAGCAACCAAGACCTGGAGATAGGATATCCTGGGTTCAAATTTGATTTTGAACACTTCCTAGCTATATGACCCTAGGCAAGTCACTTAACCTCAATTGCCAAGCTCTTCCCACTCCTCTGCCTTGGAACTAATACTGAATATTGATTCTAAGGCAGAGGGCAAGAATTTTTACAAATTAAATTGATGTCTCTCTTCTTAGAATGTACTTCCTATTGGAGTCATACAATTCCATGTAGTTATGACATTGTATGGAATAGGATTTCTCTTTGAATTTTAAGTCCTAAAATGTACTTTTTTAGTTTTTATGGGGAGGAGTGAAGTCCAATAGTCAGTCCCTGCATCTTGGGATTTGGGATATTGTGCCTGAGTTCACTCCCAGCTCCTGCTCCCCTTCAGGAGTTTTTTTAACCATTCCTTCTCAGCTTTTATCTGACACAAGCAGAACAAGGACCAGGAGGATAAAAACCAAAATTCACTCCTGTTTCTTAGGGTTAGGAAACATCCTCTTGGGGGCCTGGAACTTATCAAAAACAGTGGTATCTGGAAAGGGGCTTGTCTCTCCTGCACCTTGAAAAAGAGCTTTCTAAGTTATGTGCTTCCTCCCTCACCTCCGACACAGAGGAAAGGAATGGAAGAAGGAAAATTGAGGCAATCCAGAGTTTGAGCTGAAGCTGGGATGATTGGGCCATGGAGGTCTTGTGCCCTTGTTCTTGGTCCACGATCCTGGCCCAAGTTCAAGTTATCAGTGGTACTCCTCTAGCTCATGTCTCTGCATAGGGAATGGAAGTCAATCATTCCCTTCTCAAATGGGAGAGCTACAAAATGGAGGAATTAATAAAGATTCTAGCACTGGTGATGCATCATCATGCGAAACTAAATTACACACTTATCCCATTATCATTACCATGCTTTTGGGTTAATTATGAAGAGGGGAATTCAAGTTATTAATAGGAGAGGAAGCCTCCCAAAGGTTGGGGAGGCCCTTCTCCCTCCTCCCTGCTAGTAGGGCCCTTCCACTCCCCTGGCCCCAAAGCCTCCTACCCCATGCTGACCTCTGGCACTGAGAACCACCCTTGGGGTTTTCCCACTCTTCCCTAATGCAGGCTTATGTACATGCCTTCAGCCATCACATTAACAACTCATAGCAATCGCATTAGAACCAAATGTGCTCATTATACCTGATGGCTCACACTCCATGTGAAGGAAATTAGTAATGATTAGGGCATCATTAGAGGGAGATGTCTCTCTTTACCCAAAATATTGACAGTAAAAATACATACACACACTGAGAGAAACAAAACCCAGTGGTATAGAGAACAAATTGGCAAAACCTGAAATTACAAAGTATGGCAGTCATCAGTGTCTACACCCCTAGACAGATGGAAGCAAGGACACTGCTAGCAAATGTTTCTGAACATGACTAACACAAAGGAATGTGTTGTAATGGGGATGGGGGTAGGGAAGACCATCACCACCACCACCGCCAACAACAACTATAAAGCTTTAAATTGGCTATGAGGGTCTAGTCTCCACACTCACTGTGTGACCTTGCACTAGTTTCTTCCCCTCCCTGACCTTCATTTACTTTCTTTGTGAAATGAATGACTTGAAACTGTAATGGAATGTGAGCCTGTCTCTGAAGAAAAGATGAGAAGTTATGCCTCTTTTTCTTCTTTGCAAAAATGGGAGGCTATGTGTGCTCTTTGTGGGGCAAAAAATTAGAAAATGAAGGGATGCCCTTCGATTGGGGAATAGCTGAACAAATTGTGGTATGTGTTGGTGATATAGACTCTAAATGATCATCCTATCAATGATATGGAAATGGGTCCTGATCAATGATTCATGTGAAACCCATTGGAGTTGAGCATTGGCTGAGGGAAGGAACATGAATCATGTAACCATGGAAAATTTTTCTTAATCAATAAAATTAAATTTAAAAAATGGGAGGTTATGGGTGTGGGAATGTTGCATATATGGTCAGACTCAACTAATGGGTTGGATATTTTTTCTGAGTTGCATTTTTCTTGTTCTTTTAAATTTATTGTCATGAGGGATGGCCAGGTAGGGGTGGGGGAAGAGGAGATTGAAGGATCTATTCAGAACTGAATTCAGAATTGAAAGCTTTGTGAAAAGATAATAAAAAATTTTAAAAGATAAAAAGAGGGAACTAGACAATTTCTTTTTTTAAAATCCTTACTTTCCATCTTAGAATCAATACTGTGTATTAGTTCCAAGGCAGAAGAACAGTAAGGGCTAGGCAAGGGAGATAAGGATGACTTACCCTGGGATACACAGCTAGGAAGTGTCTGAGATCAGATTTGAACCGAGGACCTCCTGTCTCCAGGCTTGGCTCTCAATCCACTGAGCCACCCAGCTGCCTCCTACACAGTTTCTAAATTCCCTTCCAGCTCTAACATGGTATGGGATTCTGAGCTGTTGCAAACAAAGTTTCTCTTTCTGTTCCATTCTAATTTTATAAGACAATCCTACTTTGACCTCTCCAAAAACAGGATCCTGTCTTGGACAAAGCTTTTTGCTTGTCTCTGTTGAAGTCTGTTCCTTCTTTCAAGATCCAGCACAGACCTTGCATAAAGTAGGTGCTTAATAAATGTTCATTGAATATGTTGTCCAACCATGGGAGCCATTTGTCAGGGGAAGAGACTTGGGGATAAACTTGTCCTTCCTTTCTCAAGCAGAATGTGCTTCTTCATCAAGCCCAGATGTAGACTTTGCTGATGTGCTGCACCAGCCTTATTTCTCATTGAGTGCTTTAATTAAGACCAGCAATGCTGTCCTTAGGTCAGACACAGAGCAATTTGATGGAGTACAAATGTGGTCTCCTAGTTTAATGTGCATCAGTCACCTCTTTCACTAACTTGACTTCTCAGCTCAGCACTGGAGTTGGGAGTTATTATCGGCTCTCTCTGAACTTTAGAGTTATCAACAGCACCAATGAATCAATATTTTAGTTTCCTAGATTTTATAATTTGTTGTTGTTGTTCAGTCATTTCAGTCATGTCTGACTCTGTGACCCCACTCGGGATTTTCTTGGCAGAGATTTTTGGAATGGTTTGTTGTTTACTTCTATAGCTCATTTTACAGAAGAAGAAATGTAGGCAAACGGGGTTAAATGACTTGCCCAGAGCCACATAGCTAGTAAATGTCTGAGGCCATATTTGAACTCAGATCCTCCTGATTCTAGGACCAGCATTCTATCCACTGAGCCACCAAGAGGCCTCAATTTTAACTGGATTTAGATTTGAAGAGGATCTCCAAGATAATTTAATTCTCTCTCTCTCTCTCTCTCTCTCTCTCTCTCTCTCTCTCTCTCTCTCTCTCTCTCTCTCTCTCTCTCTCTCTCTCTCTCTCTCTCTCTCTCTCTCTCTCTCTCTCTCTCTCTCTCTCTCTCTCTCTCTCTCTCTCTCTCTCTCTCTCTCTCTCGTTTTATTTACAATTCCAGATCCAGAAATACAAAACTCATTACCCATACTCTACCCCACCCTCCATTTTACAGGGGCCCAGAAATGTTAAGTATCTTTTCTAGTGTCACACAGATAGCAAGTTACAGAGTCATGTTCATTGCTGAACACAAGAGATGTGTATTAAATGATCTGCATATGAGGGTCTTGTTCCTATTACTACTGTCTGCTTGTCTACATCAAAACCAAAGATTGGAAAAGTTGTTATTTGCCCAAAGTCACATGACTAGTAAGTGGAAAAGCAGGACTGAAGCTCTAATCCATCTGCCTTTCCACTGCTTCAATGAACAGTTAGTGAACAGGTGTTGTGAAACATTCACCAAAGAGATGTAATGAAGAGAGAGATCATGTGGGACAGAAAATAGGAACAATCAGAAAATGTGGAGGAGTCAGAGAAGGAAAGATTTCTGGGGGTTGGCATGGTTGGAAAGACTTCCTGGTACCGAACTTTAGCTGATCCTTGAAGGAAGTCTGAGATACACCTAAAGAAAGGAATGAAAGAATAAAGTGGCCAGAAGAGTATGAGTCAAACCTAGAGATTGGATAAGGGATGGTGGAGGTGAAGAGTAGGTAGTAAGGAAAGACTGGTCTGGTCATAGCAGAGGGTTCTTGATAGACAGTGGGCCAGAACCACGAGATATTGCTTTTTCTATGTGGTTTAGGCTCAGGGAGAACAGATTTCAGCCAGACTAGACATTCTTCTTTGGAGAGACTCCATCAGGAATTCTGTCCATGCAGTTGACCGATGTAGCCCAAGAACTCTCAAAGTGAGCAATGGTATAATTTAATAATGCAGAACATGCCAGGCATACTCAGTCAGATTAGCAGCAGTGATTAATAACCACAAACGGCAGCTGGGACTCGCCTTCAGAGGTGAAAGACAGAATTTTTTTCTTCCCAAATTCTACTGGCACATGCTGCCTAGGCTCATTTAAATCTTAGACTTACTCCTCAAATTGTCCTAGAATACTTTTGCATCTCTCCTTCATTCCCAACAATATACCTTCTAACAGAATTATCTGAGGATATATGGTATGCTACAATCTCCACCCCACTTCTCCCCCAAGTAGCATATGATCTCCTTGAAGGCAAGGACCATTATGTTTTTTGTTTTTGTATCCCCAGTACTGAGCACAATCAATGAATCCACAAGCATTTATTAAGGGATTTCTTTGTGCCAAAAATTGTTCCAGGCCTGGGGACAGAAAGAGAAGAAAAAAATTCCCCCTGCCCACTAGGAGTTTGCTTTCTCTCAGTGAGATCATATGTCTATATCCATCAATAGTGGGGGCTTAATAAATATTTGTGAATTTGATTTGAACTAGCATATAGGGAAACAGTATAGTGGTGTCTATGGAATCAAGAACATAGGTTCAAAACCTTTCTCTGGTACTTATGAGAAATGTGAGCCCCCCCAAAATTATTGAACTTCTTTGTACCTCAGTTTCCTCATTTAAAAAATGAGAGCAACAATACCTTACTACTGATGTCAAAAGGTTGTTTCAAAGCTTAAGTGAAGTAACAGATGTTGTTTATCCTTCAGGGTGATGTCTTTTGACTTGTGCATAAATTGGATTTAAGCAAGGCAAAGTTGCACAAAGACTTCATCCTCACTCTCTTCTAGAGTCATCAAAGTCCAGTGGCAAGACAAATCAGGATGAATGGTGATGAGTCAGGATGCAGTGGATAAACAAGCTCTAAGTGCTCAATAGAGCTACATTCATGGCTGATGGAACAAATTATTCTCATCTGCTCCTTCTGAAGGGAGAAATCTTCATATTCTTGGGGTAGACATGCCCCTAACTCACCAAGGGGTTTTGCTGGGATGTGGCTGTAGTGATGCTACAGCTTCTTTGAGTCATAGGTGAGATTTGGGTGAAAAATGGACACCAATGGTGGATGAACAGCCCTGAAAAAGGCTCTGCCACCAAAGGTGTTAGTCCTTCAGGGGGATAATATATGCAAAGCATTTTCTGAAGTCTCAGAATCTTATCTAAATGCCAAATATTTTTATTAGGGTGATTTATAGGGGATGCATTAACAGGATCCAAAAATTCTATTGAATTCCTACTTATTAATGACAATATATAACAGGAAAGATTGTCTGACCATTCTAGGTTGTGGAGATCCAGTTCTCTCTTGTTATACAGGAAGGACTCACCAAAAGCATTTGAGCTGGGGAATATCATGATTGATGTTGTACAAATAGAGGTATAAGTTCTCAGTGGATAAATTTCAAGACTAGAGGCTCAGACAGAGAAGTAAAATGACTTGCCTAAGGTCACATAGGCATTGAATAATAAAGGGAAGATTTGTACCCAGGCATCATATGATTAAATTCTAAATTAATAAAGTCAGGAAAAAGCATTGACTAAGTGCTCATTGTGTGCCAGGCACTGTACCAAGTCCTAGGTGATCTTAACAGTATGTAATTGCTCTAGGAATCCAAATAAAGGAAGCTCAATGGCCAGAAGTAAACAGAGAAAACAACCTGGAGGAAGGGATATGAGAGCTGGACTATGAAGAATGTGGATAAGTGGAAGGGAGAAGAGGGACGTATCAGACTAGCAAACTCAAATAGAAACCAGGGCCACTAAAACAAATAAAGATTCCTGTGGGCTATATATTGACTTTTTGAAGCCATTTCAAATGGCCACATTTTCTAAAACAATAGAAAATCACATGTTAACATTACATTGTATTGTATCTGTATTTATTTTGTTAAATGTTTCCCAATTCCATTTTAATCTGCTTCATGTCAGATTCAGGCTGGCTGTGGGTTTGATACCCCTGCTCTCTTTAGGCAATCAAAATGGCATTAAGTAAAGGCGGGAGTTAGGACCCAGGCCAAGCTAAAAAGAGAACATTGAGGAGATCATCACAGCTGGAATGATATGTGTATATTGGAGTGAAGTGGATGGATAAGGTTGAAGAGGTATGAAGGATTAGAGCTAAGGAGAATGTGGGGTAGCTAGATGGTGCAGTAGATAGGATGATAGGCTTGAAGTCAGGAAGACTTATCTTCCTGAGTTCAAATCTGGATTCCAACACTTACTAGCTTTGGGGAAAAAACCCTGTTGTTTGCCTCAGTTTCTTTAAATGTAAAATGGAAATAATAAGTTGTGAGTCTCAAATGAGATATCTGTAAAGTGCTTAGCACAGGGCCTGGCATATAGTAGGTGCTTTATAAATTTTTATTATCTGTAAAACAAAGGAGGTACACTAGATAATTTATGAGGCCCTTTTTTAATTCTAAATCTCTGAGGCTATGTGCTTTGGAGGAAACTAGTGACTCTGTGAGTTGATGGTGAAGGAGAGAATGTCAGGTATGGGGAAGAGTCTGCCCAAAGTCACAGAGAAAGAATGTGGAATGTTTTGTATAGGGAATGATAGATCAGTTTGCTTAGAATAGGAAGTAAATGAAAGGCAGTAATATGAAATTAGACTATAAAAGGCAGGAGGGAATCAGTCTGATTGTAGAGATGCCACACTAAGAATTTTGCATTTTATTCTAGAAGCAACTGGGGACTACTGAAGGTTTTTTTTTAACCCTTTCTCTCCACTTTAGAAACAATACTGTGTATTGGTTCTAAGATAGAAGATCAGTAAGGACTAGGCAATGGGGATTAAATGACTTGCCCAGAGTCACACAGCTGGGAAGTGTCTGAGGCCAGATTTGAACCTAGTAGCTCCAGTCTCTAAGGCTGCTATCAATCCACTGAGCCACTTAGCTGCCACCAACTGAAGGTTTTTGAGTATGTAAAGGAATGAATTTTTTTTTCTTATTGAAACTAAAATCTTCTTTGCTGTAACTTCTACTCGCTTGTCCTTGTGCTTACCTCTTGAGCCAAGCAGAATATGTCTAATTCTTCTTCCCCATAGAAACCCTTCAACAATGACCATATACCTGCAAAGTCTTTTCCTATCCAGTTAATATCTCTGATTTCTTCAAATGATCCTCAGACAGCAGGGGTGATTCCTGTATAGCATGGTTCATAGTTCTCTCCCTGTTCTCACTGCCTTCTTTTGGATGTGTTCCACGAAGAAAGCAATATTTTAGGAAGATTAACCTGGAAGCCTGGTCAGAATGGGTTGGAAGGTAAGAGAACAGAGGTGAAGAGACCAGTTAAAGGGCTTCTAAGGATTCTGAGGAATTAGATGTTGCTGACTACAGACAGGCAAAGGTTGAGATGCCACCAGCTCCTACCATTGCTCTCTGCTGTCCTATTTCCTTCCCATCCAAAATTACTCAGATGATAAAATCAAATAACAAAACACAGGGCACATAAAGCATCTTTTAAGACAAGGTTTAAGAACTCCCTGATTCCATATTTACCCCCAAACATTTCAGAAAGTGGAATCACTTCAGGCTTGTAATGAGAATGGTTTGAAAGCTCAGTGTTCAGCAAATTTGGTCTCAGCACATTTAGGGAATTTCAGAAACTCTGAGGTCTACTCAGCTGACAGCACTGGACTGTTAAAGTTGCCAAATCAGAGAAAGAACAGAATTTCCCCCTCCTCCCAATTCTATCCATTCCCTCTAATATGAAGTATCATAGAATTTTAGAGATGAAAGGGCTTTTGAAATTATCCAGTCTAGCCCCTCTTATTTTATAGGTGAAGAAACGAAGATACACAAAACTTTGATAACTTCCCTAATAGGATTACCCAGGTAGTAAGTGACAGATCCCAGATTTTTACTCTGGTCTTATAGCTTCAGTTTCAAACCAATCCTATGCTCTGAAAATTCCCATCTTTGAGTTTTCCACAAAACCAGTTACCTGCTTGATCTGTCTGAAACCCAGCTAGTAATTTTTGTTGTTTGGCTCATAGCATATGAAGAGCTCATGCGATTTTAATGCCACAGTATCAAATAAATTAATGTGTAAATGATATGGAAGAAAACATGGAAATTAGGATCTGATTTTTTTAGCCTATTATTAAAGTCTGCTTGTTTAAAAAAAGGCTACAACTCTATCTTAATTTCTCTGATGTTTATTAGTGGGGGCTACTTTTTATTTTTCATTTATTTATTTAATTTAATTTAATTTATTTTTATTACTTATTAGAGAGGTTAGGCTGTCCTTTATTGCTGTTCTCTATTCTCTTTATTCTATAAGTTAAATCTCTGTGATTTGGGGCAAGTTGGTTCACTTCTTGGGCCTCAGTTTCCTCATTTGTAAAATGGGAGTGTAAACAAATTGGGTCCAAGACCTTTGACTCCATAGTCAGTGTGGCATAGCACATAGAGAGCTGACTTTGAAGCTAAGGAGATCTGTGTTTGAGTCCTGCCACATCTAGTACTGGCTGTCTGACCCCGGGCAAGCCAGCTTTTCAATGCTTTAGAAACTTTTTATGACAATAAATTAAAGAGAAAAGGGAGCCCCCCTATAAAAGTAGAGGAAGTCTTCTCACCTGGGCCTTTGAAATCACATGTAAGCTCCTTGGGAACAGAGGCTCTTTTTGGCCTCTCTCTATCCCCAGAGTTTAGCAAAGTGCCTGGCATATATTAGATGCTTCATAAATGCTTATTGACCTGAATCTCCCCGAATAGTGTCATTCATCTTGCTGTATTGTTTGGAAGATCTAATGAGACAATATAAGTTAAAAGCATTTTGTAAACCTTAAAGCACTACATAAAAGTTAGCCATAATTCTGATTATTGCTAAAATGAGGGATTATCTATAGGACTGGGTTAGATGCCTGCAAAGTCCCTTATCTCACTAAATCCATGATCTTGTAATTCTGTGGGTCATCCTGAGGTTTGAGTTCCAGCCTTGACTTTGCCACTAATTTAATGTATCATTTTCTTTCTCTGGGTCTTAGGTTTCCCCTCTGGGGAATGAAGGCTTTGGATAAGATGCTCTCTTTAGTTTCCTTCCAGTTCTGACATTCCATGATGCACATCTGTCAATTGGACCTTCATCAGTTCTTCCTGGAAACCAGAAGTTGGTACTGATGCTCTCAGAGGACTGTGATTTTATTCCAAGATTATTTCTTTTGCTCTTTAAAGAACCAGGAACCTGCCACTCCTCCCACCCCACCAATGCAGGTGAAAAAGAACATTCCCTCTCAGCGTGTCCTTAAATGCCAAGTTTAACTCGACACATGGTTTTATGGATGTGATAAACCCTCCACCTCAGGTTTACAATGGTGACAGATCTTTAGTGATACTATACAAACAGACCTGCTATAATAAAGCCCTTCTCATTGGATATTATATTGTATCAAAGGCATTAAATACACATTAAAGAAGTGTTTCAAGGCTCTCTTCAGTAAGTGGCAGATGTTATGAATAAAACCCCATAAAATCCTTCTGAATTCTAAAAAGGTGTATTCCATAAAGCTTACCCATAAATCTACCACACAGCCAGGGCACATCGAACAGCGATTAGAGGCAATTTCTAATAATATTAAGCTGTTAGAGATAACTGGGAAAGGAATGAAAGACTCCAAAAAAGAAAATGAAACCAAATCAAATAATATAGCATCCTGCTAAATATATAATGGTAAAGGGCTTTTTCATTTAGGCTTTAGACTGGGCCCTTCCTGGCAGCCAGACTTCCCTGGACATCTTTCTCTATCCCCTCAACTATTAGTGTCTTTCCTTCCAAACTACCTTTTATTAAACTAGTTTGTATTTATTTGTATTCATTCTCTTTATTTTATGTTCCTGTATTTTACACATGCATATATATGTACATATATATATATATATCTTATGTTCTGCATTAGAATGTTAGTTCTTCTTGCAAATGAGAACTTTCCTACATTTAAAACCTTTCCTGGTACCCCCAGTTGCTGGTATCCTCCCTTCTAAACAACCTTATATTCAGCATATTTGTATTTCTCTATATTTCTTTTCTTTTTATTTATTTTGTGTGCATTTATCTATATATTTGTCTCTCCATTAGAATATAAGCTCAATGTGAGGAAGGATTGTTTCATTCTTTCTATTTGTATCCCTAGCATCTAGCAAAGCGCTTGGCATATAATAATGAGTGCTTAATCAATTTTTGTTGATTGATTAATTGATCGAATATTCACGTAAGTGCAATATTTCACCTTTATTTATGTCAATGAATATGCATTTCTTCATAGGAAAAATTAGCAACATCTGCCCAAAATGTAAACAACCTGATTTAATGGAGTCACTTAGAGATAAAGTGCAGGACGGGGGAAAAATGAATGACCTCATCCAACCTCCCTTTAATGTGTCTTGAAAAACAAATAAAATAAAATCGAGTTTAGCAGCAAACTAAATAGCTCCGAAAATACAGTCTCAGTGGATCTTACTTCCTAGGAAGCAGTGCTGTTTAAGGAGAGAGACAAAAGCCAACTGCAATAAAGTCTGGCTCAGTGAAACTTAATTAACCCCTTGGTGTTGGTACAGGGAGAATTGTCAGCAGAGTTACTGGGAGTAGGTTGATACACTGCCTGGCACCAAAGGGTTAAACTAGCATTGATAGGAAGACAGTAACCAGCCAAGTCTCCTTCACAGAAGCCAATCTTGGGCCATGCAGGTGTCTTTAAAAACAATAGGAAGATGTTTCTTCTGTCACAATCCTTTAACCACTCCAAAGGCCCATGTGGGGAGATCTGCAAATCCATTTGGAGAGGCCAAATCCAATCGAAAAATAATGGAACAGGTAAAAGGATCATTTTTCTACTGGAGAGGATTTCTAACATGGGGACGAAATAATAAAACAAGAGGGACAGAGGCTGGAGAGACTTTTTTCTTTTCTTTTTTTTCTTCTTCTTGGATTTGTTTGTTTTGGCCCTCAACTCTTCCTCTAGGCTTTGACTTCAATGAATTGTGAGATTTTAGAATATGTATTCCCAAAGGGTGAGCACTCCTCTCAAATTGTATCCCTGTATCCTATGGTGCCTGCATTTGATAGGGCTTTATAAAACCCTCAAATATTACATAGTACCATTGTAAAAACCCAAATCAGGAGACCTGGGTTTAAGCCCCACCACCTCTACTTTGTGTAGCTTTGGACAAATCGCTTTGTCCCCTTGTTGTCATTTTCCTTATTTATAGAATAAAGGTTTAACCTGGATGACCTCTAAGGCCCCTTCTAATGCTAGGATTATAAGATCCTGCTAAATGGAAGATATTATGTATTATGTAACTAGTCTTATAATTACTGAGTCACAGCACCTCAAGGCTTTAGGAGTCATCCAGTACAGCCTGAATTACCTGAACATGACTTCTGTTGGAAGATTTTCAGTGATGGATCATGGAATTCAGAATTCAAAGGAATCTTATCATTTAATCAAATACCAAACATTTATATACTGCCTATATGTGTTAGGCTCTATGTCAGATTCAGTGGATACAAAGATAAAAAAAAAATCCTGCCCTCAAGGAGCTTACATTTTGTCAAGGGAAAAATGTGTACAAATGTAAATTTTATGCAGAATATTGACAAAATTAATTCAACAGGTTTTTTGGGGGGTGGGGTGGAGAGAAGGTGCTAGCAGTTTTGGGGATTAAGAAAGGACTCATGTAGAGAGATGACTGGGAGCTTTGAATTGTTCAGGTAATTCTAAGAAGCAAATGTAAGGAAGGAGGCATCTTCAGAAAGGGAGACAGCCTTAGAAAAGGCACAGAGATTGGAGATGGTGTGTTGTGTGTGAGGTACACACCAAGAAGGCCAGTTTGACCAGCCTATTGCATATATCAAGGGAAGTCACATATAATGAAACTGGAGTGGCAGCTTGGAATCTCTCTGTGAAGGACTAAATGATAAACATGGGAGTTTATATTTGACCCTAAAGGTAATAGGGAGCCTCTATTAGTAGAGGAGAGATGGAGTTAGATTTATGCATTAGAAAGGTACTTTGGCAGGCATGTGGAGGATGGAGTGGAGAGGGGAGAGGTTTGAAGCAGGAAGACCAGCTAGGAGGATACTGTAGTAATCTAGGAAAGAAGCAATGCAGGTGTGAGTTGAAGTGACTGTCATACAAGTAGAGAGGAGGGGACAGATGTGAAAATCCTTTTGATGTTAAAGTTGACTAAAAGGATGCTTCTTATAAAAATAAAGAAGTTCAAAAGAATAAATAAATCAGCAATAATTTATTTAGTACCTAATATATGTCAGACACTGTGCTAGACCCTGGGGATACAAATCTAAAGGATAAAACATTCCAACTCTCAATAAGTAAAGGTAAGTTTGATGGGAAAGAAGATGAATTCTGTTTTAGAGATGCTGAGTTTGAGATATCTGTGGAACATCCAATTCAAGATGTCTACTAGGCAGTTGGTGATGCTATATTTGAGCTCTGTAGAAAGACCAGGACTGGATATATACATCTGAGAATGGTTTATATATGCATATTAAAACTCATGTGCTGGAGAATGTCACCAAAAGATAGATTATAAAGAAGGAGAAGAGGGTCTTGGAGTACAGGTGGGGGTAGGAGAGACATATGATGACCTAGCAAAGGAGACTAAGAAAAGGGCAGCCAGGTTGATATTAGAACCCAGAGAGAACAATGTCAGGAAAAATCAAAGTGGAGAAAGTAGCTAGAAGGAGAAAGGGTGGTCAACACATCAAATGCTGCCAAGAGGTCAAGAAAGATGAGTATTGAGGAAACACCACTGAATTTAGCAATTTAGAAAGCCTCATTTTAGTTTTGGAGAGAGAAGTTTTATTTCAGTGGTGGTTCGAAAGTATGATTGCAAAGGTTTGACAAGTAACAAAAGGAAAGGAAGTGGAGGTATTGAGGATAGTTTCCCCCCCCAAAGGTTTGGTTATGAAAGGCAGAAGAGAGACAGCATCATTGCTTAAGAGGAATAATAAGATTAAATTAAAAGCAGACAAGCTAGGTTGATCAGTGGATAGAGCATCACACCTGAAATCAGGAGTACCTGGTTCAAATTTGGCCTCAGATACTTCCTAACTATGTGAACCTGGACAAGTCACTTAATCCCGATTGCCTAGTCTTTGCCATTCTTCTGTCTTTAAAATGATATTGAGACAGAAAGTAAGAATTTTTTTAAAAAGTTAAATTAAGGTTAAGTTAAAAAGTTAAATTAAGGATCAGGGAAATTTTGTGGGAGTTTTTTGGTAAGTATCAGGGAAGGAAATAGTAGGCAGGGAAAGACTGGAGATAAGAGAAATGGGAGGGATGATTGTAGGTATAAAATGCTGGAGGAGATGAGAGGGAGTGGGATCAAGGGTGCATACAGAGGGCTTGGCCTTGGCAAGGAGAAAAATCACCTCTTCATCAGAGGAGAAAGATCACTTCCTCATCAGAGACTTGGGTAAAGGATGTAAGAACGAGTGATGTTGCTGGATGGAGGGAAAGTTATATTTAGAGAAGAGAAAAGAAGAAGCTCATGGCAAATTGCCACAGTTTTATCCCTTAAGTATAAATCAAGGGCTTTAGCCATGGGAGGAAGTAATATGGAAGATTTAAGCAGGGAAAAGGTTAGAAAAATATTATAGTTGGGGGTGGGGGGTGGGCAAGAGAACACTGACATGTATATTGAAGTTTCCTAGGAGAAGACAGAACTTATGGTGAAGGGAGACTGTGAACCAGATACTGGAACAGGAGAAAGAAGGAGACTGACCTTGGGGCTGGGTAGATAGCTGTCACTAGGATGTGGTACTAGGTGATATTTGGATAAAGAAAATATAAAAGGAAGAGAGGATTGTAAGTGATGGTGACAAAGGGAGGGTCTAAAAGTAGGGCAATAGGAATCAAGGAAAATTCTGACTCCCCCTCTAATAGGAGTCATATCTATGTTTAGATCATCTAATCTATCCCACTTATCTCTGAGGAAATGGAGACCCAATGATATTAAGTGATTTGCCCATGGTCACACAAATATAGTAACGATGAGGGGCAGGATCTGAGGTCAGCTCTCCTGACTTGAGAGGCTATATGGTATAGTAGATAGAGTGCTGTAACTGGTAACAGGAAGGGTTGGGTTAAAATCCTGCCTCAAATACTTTTATCATCTTTGGATCTAAGGACAAATCATTTGCTCTCTCTAATATCATCAGCCTGCTAACTCAAGCCTTAAATGAAACCACCTCCCTCAGCCACCTCTCCTCTGTGATTGGAGGGTGGAGTACCAAACTTCTCCTAATGGAATAAGATGCATCTGTAGGAGTACTCCTTGGTCTCTTCCTGTTTTTTTGCCTCCTTTGGGGTATGGTCTCCCCCCCCCATTAGATTGTAAGCTCCTTGAGGGCAAATATTGTTCTTATTAATTTTATCCCTAGCACTTAGCACATTGCCTTGAACATAGTAGGTACTTAATAAATGTTGATTGAATTGGATCCTTCTGAATCTCCATTTCCTCACCTGTGAAATGAGGGGTCTCCATTTGATGAAATGTAAGTTCCTCTTTAGTTCTAAATTGGTTGCTCTAACTCAAAATCCAGGAGCCTTTCAGAAACCCCCTATCTCCTGAGGTAGTGCGTTCCACTTTTGCATAGATTGTCTCACAAAGATTTTCCTTCTACTTGCTGAAATCCATGTCTCTGAAAATTCCTCTCATTTTTCTAGTTTTGTTCTGTGGGACCAAAAAGAGCGATTCTTGTCTCTTTTCCACAGGTATTTTTACTAGCTTTCTCCCATGCTTGAAACTCTCCCCCAGAGATGAGGATCTCTGTCTCTTTTTGTTTCCCTTGGGTCCCAGCTAAAATCCTTTTACAAGAAACCTTTCCCAATCTCCTTTAATGGCGGCACCATCCCTTGAAGATTTTTGTTCATTTATTTTTCTTGTCTAAATCTAGTTTGTACATAATTGCTTATATGCGCTTTCCATTAGATTGTGAGTAGCTTTGCCTTTCTTTCTATTCTCAGTGCTTAGTACAGTTCTAGGCTTATATAGGTGCTTAATAAATGTTTTCTGACTTGTCTTGACATCCTTTTAAACTTTTGAAGACAGATATCAATTCCCTCTAATTCTCCTCTTCTCCAGGATAAACGTCCTCTCTTCCTTAAACCAAGCCTCATGTGGAAAAGTCTTCTCACCAACTTGGTTTCCTAGTTTCAACAGGAAGCACCCATGGAGCATGTGGCTAGTGTCTATATCTCTTGCCACAATGTATTTCCCCCCAGCACTCAATTTCAGTGTTGCAAATTCTTTCTTGAACTCTGAAAAGTTATCTTGATGGTTCCAAAACTGGGCCTAGATATGATCTTGTCTTCTGTGTTGTCCCCTCCCCTTCCCTAGTCCTTGGAGTGTTTGGGCACTTCAGTTATGAGGACAAAGCAGAATCCTTGGCTCCCTGAGACTAGTAGAGCAAAGGTCTGGAACCAAACAGCTGGGGAGGCAAAGTGGATGGCAATAAAGAGGGGCTAATATTATCCTTCGAGCTGTTTTTCATTAGCGCAGCAGATATAAAACATTTGACTCACCTGGGGCGGTCCCGGGAAAGGAATAGCTCTACTGGGTCCAGTCTTGCTTTATCCACAGGATGCTTCATTTAATTTCTTTGCTGGGCCGAGGGCAGGACTCAGTGGAGACCTGACTTAGTCCTGGGAATCTGCTGTTGTCTTGGCCTATTTCACTTCCTGGCTCCTGGGACATGCCAGGAGGGCCTGGTAGGTGGTGTCAGACTGGAGGAGTCAGGAAACTTGCCACTGATTTACTGTGAAAGTTCAGGTAAGTCATTTAACCTTTATGTAGCCAGTTTCCTCCTCAACAGAAAGCAGGTAAGTGGGCCTTAATGACCTCAAAGAGAGCTATCAGTTGATTTAAGAAATGATCTTTCAATGTGGTGAATGCTAACCCTTTGGGGGAGGGCTCCTTCTGGTTGCTCTGAAATATATTCCTCCCTCTCCTACTATAAAAACTGCACCCCCCCCCCCAATCTGCTCTGTTAAAGGTTGGCTTCTCTAGCACACCTCACCATAAGTTTTCTGTTTTAAAAACCTTGTAAAACTTTCATTCTGACCCTTCATGCTGAAAAGATCAGAGATCTAGAAATAAAAGAGAACTCTGAGGCCTTCTAGTCTCATGCCCTCATTTTACAAAATATATTTATTTTTGTAGTTGTTATGAGGAAATGAACAGGAGCAAGGGGCTGCTGAAAGGGCAGAAGCAGGAAGATTCTGGAATTCTAAGAGATGACAGGACTGTCTTTTCCTAACAGACAGAGGCTGGAGGTTGAGTTTTTTATTTTTTTTTAATAACAGAACAGTTTGGTTTAATCTGTCACCTCTTCAAAATTCCAGAATCTTCATGCTTCTGCCCTTTCAGCAGCCCCTTGCTCCTGCTCATTTCCTTATAACTCAGTTCATTCTTAAATTTTTTTTTAAAATTACATGTAGCAACAATTTTTGACAATTGCTTTAGGATTTAGATTTTCTCCCTCCCTCCAAGGGAGGTAGATAGTCTGATATAGGTTATTGCAGCCACACATTCATTTAAAAACGGAGCACATTAGGGCCCAGGGAGGATCAGTGACTTTGCTCAAGGTCACACAGGTCAAGGTGGGAGAAATTTGAACTCAGGTTCTCTGACTCCAAAGTCAATGAATGCTCTTTTCAGTGTATTATCCTGCTTCTTTTATTTGCATCTATGTGGGAATGTCTTGCATTCTGTTCTTCTCTCTGCCTTTGTAGAGGCATATAGAGGTTATATGACACCTTCTAAATTTCTTCCCCGGCATTATTCAGAGAGCTAGGGTAGATAGAACCCTTCTATCTATCCAGAGCTCAGTCAAAAGCCTGTTAGACTAGTCCATTGAGGTTGGTAATAATCCTGGAAAAATCCTGCCCTTTGACCTAGCCATACCACTGCTGGGTTTGTATCCCAAAGAGATAATAAGGGAAAAGACTTGTACAAGAATTTTCATGGCTGAGCTCTTTGTGGTGGCAAAAAATTGGAAAATGAGGGGATGCCCTTCAATTGGGGAATGACTGAACAAATTGTGGTACCTTTTGGTGTTGGAATATTATTGGGCCCAAAGGAATAAAGATATGGAGGGATTCCATATGAACTGGAACGACCTCCAGGAACTGATGCAGAGCAAAAAGAGCAGAGCCAGGAGAACATTGTACACAGAGACGGATACACTGTGGCACAATTGAATGTAATAGACTTTTCTACCAGCAACAATGCAAGGATCCAGGACAATTTAGAAGAACTTAAAAGAAAGAATGCTATCCACATCCAAAGAAAGAACTGTGGGAGCAGAAATGCAGAAGAAAAATATATGCTTGATCAAGTAGTATGATAGGAATATGATTAGGGCTTTGATGTTAAAGGATCCCTCTACTGGGAATATGAATAACATGAAAATATGTTTTGAACAATGATACATGTAAAACCCAGTGGAACTGCTTGTTGGCTTTGGGAGGGAGGAGGAGAGAGTGGGGAAGGGGGGATTATGAATCATGTAATCATGGAAAAACATTCTAAATAAAAATTAAAAAAATCCTGGCAAAATCCAGAGAGCCTCAGTTTGTCACTGGGGCCTTGCACACCCTATTCTGCAATTGATTACTTTAAGTAGTCTCTGAATATATTTAGCATTCCTGCCCATTGAGCAAAATTAAGTCACTGCTCCATTGTTTCTGGATGGAACCTTGTAGGTCTCACTAAGCCTATTGCCAGTGAGAACAGTAATGGAGCTTTGTAGCTGAATTGAGTCATCTCTATGAGCTTTCTAAAGGACCTCATACTTTTTGCCCATGCCTGCCAACAAACATTCCTGGAGTAAATTCCATTCACATGAGGTGGAAATAATTATCACAATATTACAATAAATATTATAATAATCACATTTTCATAGTGCTTTGATGTTTATAAGAGGCAGTCCTCACAATAACTCTTTGAGTTAGGTAGCACAAAAATTGTCCCCATTTTACAGATTAGAAAATTCAGAACCATAGAAGCAAAACAACCTGTGTAGGGTTTACAGTACCAATAAGTGATAGAATTGGGGTTGACTTCATGACTAGTCTAAAGTGTGACCCTTCTTAAGAGAAAAGAGCTAAAGGACTCAGTGGTAGAATTTCAGGTACCAGATATTCAGTAGGAGAGGATTTCTGGAGAAATGGCTTTTCTTACACTAAAAAATTGTACCTTGTAGTATTTACAGTTGGTACTTCCTGCTCACTATTCTGGTTATTCTATATTGGACTCCAGCTCATCATTTCCCAAGTGGATACCAGAACTGGTTGGACATGGTCAGGGTCTCAGTCAAATTCAGTCAAATTCAGTATTTTCTTGTAGGTGAAATGAAGCATTAATGGTGGCCCAAGAAAGAACAGGGTATAGTGGGTAGTATGTTGCATTTGAAAGTCTAGAGCCATGGATTCTAATATTATTTCAACCATGCCAATTAACTGTGAAAATTGGCCTCAGTTTCCTCATTTCTAAAATAAGAATATAGAACTAAATCATTTCGAAGGTTCTTCTAACACTAACAAGAAGCTGCCAAAGGGTAGCCCAGAGGACAGGGTGAATGGTTAGGGTAGAGGTAGGATTAGTGAGTTGATTATATCTATTTGTATAGTATCTAATTCTTTCCTGGCATTAGCCATCTTGATTCACCCTAATCTCAGGATATCATCTACCTATCCATTTAGCAAATCTAAGTCACTAATACATTGTTTCTGGTCAAGACCTGGTGAGCTCCACTGAGCTCAGTGGACACAGTATATAACTAAACCAAGTAACTTTGTTATTTGTAGTAAGTAGACCAGGTAACAATCTAGGCTTTTCTTATGGGCTTTAGATAGTTTTCTTCAAAAGCTCAAGATGAAACCAAGGGCATTCTAAAAAGGGATGGAGACTAAAGAAACAGTAACTTTTAAAAGAAAAGCTTCTTTTATTTGAATTTAACTATTTTGGAACTCCTGAACTATCAGTTCCATGAGGGCAGGGATTATGTCTCATCTAAACTCTGTATCTTCCCCCTCTCCCGGCCTGCAGCAATTAAAACAGTGTTTTGTATACAGCAGGTGCTTAATAAATATTTATTGTTGTGAACTTTCCAGTATGTGAGACAGACCACAGCAACAGGGATAGTGTTTATACAAAGGTACTATCTGTCAGTGAAAGAGTTTCTAAGTAAATCAGGAGTAAAGAATAGTTTTTAAGTGTGCAAAGCACAATGAAGTGAGAGTCAGGATATCAGTATTCAAATCCTGTTCTGCCATGAGACTCATTGTTTGACTTTGAAAAAGCCTCTCTGTGTCATTGGTCTGGGTTTTTACATTTAAGAAATGAAGAAACTGAATGGAGAATACCCATAGTAGTGGGAAGGTTAATGATTCTAGAATTAGAGGACCTGCTGTGATATTTACTCCCTGTATGATGTTGGGCAAGTTACTTTCTTTTTCCAGAACTCAGTTACCACATCTGCAAAATGTAAGAGTTGGACTAGATCACCTCTAGAGTCCCACCTAGCTAAAAGATTCTGTTTATCCTAAGAGAACAAACTTCTTAGAATTATTTACAATCCATATGGCAATTACAAATGAATAGCTATTCTTTAATGGAGATGGCTTGGGAGTAGAATGAATCCCAAAGAAAATGATAGAATAAGAGATGTCAGCAAGCTTTGGCAGGGTAAGGCTGCTGTCCTCTAGACTGATCAGATCACTTCTAGCATACTACAAGATTCTCTGATTTCATGGAAAGGAAGTGGAAGATTATTAACGCAACAACAACTGCTTTTTTCAGTCACCTGAAGAACAGATCTGTAATTATCATTAATGACTTAACTGAGAGAGGGAGAGAGGGAATGGGGGGGGGGGGGGAAGGGAGAGGAAGCCCGAGCTTTTGGATTTTGTTCATCATGCTTTCACTTAGCCTGAGGGTCTCCTTTCACTGAGGTGCTTGCAAATTCATCTCTGCCCTACAGGGCACATTTACTTTGTGAATAACTCAACATTTGTCAAGGGAGGGCAAAATGTCCAGAGCAGAGGAAATAGACAATCATTTTTTTTTCTCTCCCTCTCAGCACCATTCTTTCTTAAGATTTCCTATCAGTTCAGAGGGAGCTGCTTCTCTTCTTTTTTAAAAAATTAATTAAATTTTTTTTTTTTGCTTCCCTTCTTCAAGAACCTCTAAGCACTGGACCTGGACCAATCAGGGCTCTGCTACTTGTGACTTGTGTGACCCTAGGTAAGTCAATTCATTACCTAGTCTCTGGGGACTCAAAATAAAGGAATTGAATGAGGATTTATAATTCATTGAAGATTTTTAAATACTAAAATTCTATAATCCTGCCTTATGCTTCCTGCCTAAGCTATCTGATCAAAACTCCAAAACTTTTGTTCCTTAGACTCTGCTCCCTACCAGACTAATGTATATCCATGCATACATTAAAATTATGCTTCAGAAGCAACATCTAGTATTAGAATTTTCTGATGATCTAGGATGAGAGTCGATGTCTGGGAGCAAAGGAACTTAGGAAATTCTATCTCTCAAAGAATCCTTAGGAAGGGAGCAATTAGGTGGCTCAATGGATTGAAAGCCACATCCAGAGAAGAAGGTCCTGGGTCCAAATCTGGCTGCAGACATTTCCTAGCTATGGGACCTTGGACAAGTCACTTAACCCCTATCAACTAGCCCTTACCATTCTTCTGCCTGAAACCAATACATAATGTTGGTTCTAAGATAGAAGATAGAGATTTAAAAAAAAAGTATATGATAAATTTCACACATTACTTTAAAAACTGTTTTTCCTTGCCTTCTTCTGAAAATTCTTTTGTTCTTTGCATTAAAAATATTTAAATGACCTTTTTTCTTCACTATTATTAACCTTTACTTTCCCTCTCTAGCATCTCTTTCCTTAAAATGCAACAAATAAGCATAGTCAAGCAAAACAAATCAACACTGAGCATATCCAAAAAATGTCTCTTTTGACATTGCCTCTGTCAAGAGATGGGTAGTATCTTTTATCAAAGACCTTTTAGCATGTGGTCGGTTATTGTTTTGATCAGTTTTCAAGTCTTTTGAAGTTGCTTTCTTTATAATGTCCTTATATAAATTATCCTCCTGCTTCTGCCCTACTTTCTACAATTCCTTAAAATTGTTTGTCATAATATCTTACAGTTTAATAATATTCAATTATATGTACAATCTATAATTTTTCAGCAGTTATTAAATAGATGGGCATCCCTTTAGATTCAAGTTCTTTGCTTGCTTTTTATCCCATTTTAACCTCTTTTTCAAGATTGAGAAATTTGTTTTGCTTGAAACTGGTCTCTGAAATATTATTTTTCTTCAACTCTCCCCTAACACCAACTTATTTATCTGTTGAATTTGTTATATTTTTACATCATTTGTGTCCACCACTCCTTTTTTTTTTTGTTCAAATAAGAGTGAGATCTGAAGCTCTTGGGTCACGATGTTTATCAATGCACTTTTGGATGGGGTTGTCAGCTCTGCTTAGTCTCCAGCCAGGTCACCTCTGTTCCTGCATTGACTTCTACTTCCTGGGTTTAGTTTTCCCACATATATTTGTATACTCTTCTTCTCAATCACTCTAAATTATGAGAAATAATAAGTTTTATTCCTGTTGTTGTACTTTGTACTTTCAAATTTAATATACTAATATTTATTCTCCCATCTGTTTCTCTTCTTAGAATCTTCAGAACAGAACCAATTCCACCTCTACAAGTCATATTTTTTCTCATTTAAATCTTTAATACCTTTGAAGACATTAAAAGTAGTAAAGGAATATCTTCTTTAATTAGATCATCATAAATATAGTTCCTTCTAAATGTTTAAGCAATTTTATCTTTCTATATGCCTCCATACTTGTGCTTGTATTTGAAAATTTATACATGGCTCTGGTCTTTCATCAGAAATGCTTAAAAATCCTTTATTTCATTAAAGACCTTTTTCTCTTTGTAGGACTATATGCAATTATTCTTAGTTGTTAAGTCCCATATCTTTTGTTTGTGGAAAATTATATTCCAATATCTCCTCTCTTTTTGTGGTCAAAGCTAATAGATCTTGTATAATCCTGATTGTGATACTTGGAATTCTTTTCTGGCTATCTACAGGATTTTTGTTATGACATTCCTGAGACTTTCTTTTGGGGTATATTTCTGGAGATGATTTCTGAATTCTGTTTTCACTTTGCCCTCTGATTCTAAGAAGTATCGGCAGTTATCATTCATGATATTTTGAATTATAGGGTCCAGGTTTTGTTTTTTTTCTCTCATGATTGTCAGGTTGTCCATTGATTCTTAAATTATCTCTCCTTGACCTTCCCCCCCACCCCAGAGTAGCTGTTTTTGATATCTGATTGCTTGAATTTTCTTTTATTTGTTTAATTTTTTATGTTAACATATGTATAGATGTCTTATATGTACATACATTTATTTGCTTTCTCATGAAGTCATTGATTTGTTTGTTCTATCCTAATTTTCCAGGTATCCATTACTTTAGAAATTTTATTTTATTTTTTTTTATCCCTTCCTTCATATTTTTCTGGATATTCAAAAAGTCCTTGTGGAAAATCTATTTGTTTTTCTTTTGAGTTTCTGCTTGCAGTTGTTATGGTGTTATACTCTCCTTTTTGTTAGATTTTTGGGCATCTCTGGATTACAATAATTCTAGAGTGGCCAGTATCTTATTTGGTTTACTCATTTCTTAAACCTCAGTTCTTGATCTGGGGTTGTGTGTGTCAGGGACACACTGTTTACCAATGTACTGTTAGGTGGGGTTGTCAGCTTTGTTTAGTCTCCAGCCAGATCACTTGTGTTTCTGCACTGACTTCTACTTCCTAGGGTTAAGTTTCCTTGAAATTTTGAAGTCCAGAGCACTCTATCTTCAGGATTTTATGTTGTTTCTTAGGACAAAGTTCTAAGAACTATAGAAGTCCTGAGTTGTTCTGTTTTAAAAGTCCCCAGTTACACACTGACCACAGTTACTCTCAGAGCCTTCAAAGGTCTGTTATGAGTTTTTGATCCTCTTGGAGCTTTCTTGGGGAAACCTTACATTCTCTCTGTCTCTAGATACAGAACCTTGTTATACATATCTCTGGCCTATTTCTGGTCACACTAGGATCTTCTGGTTTATTTTTTCTGGCATTAGTTTTGTTAGTGGGCCCCTTTCTTATTTTTCCTGGGATTATGGTTAACTTTTTGGGCAATTCTAGAATGAAAGAAGTTACTTATTGTAGTTTCACATTGAATTGTCTATTATTTGCTCCATTACAATTTTTAGGTTTTTTACTGGAGTAGGTCTGTGGAGACTAGGCTTCTCACCTCTGTTTTAGCATCAATCTTGGCCAAAACAGAAAACAGTATTTTTCCCTGATGAAAAGATCACATATTAGTGATGGTCCAAATTTTCACTTTAATAACCTATCCATTAGCTATCATCATACTCAGAGCTATGGGAATAAAAAATAATCTACAACTAATACCATGACAATGATAGCAAATATCGGTATATATGATGATGAAAATTATGGTTATGTCAGCAAGATGGCTTTTACTCCACCCAGTTTATGACTTTTAATCAGTCCTTTGGAGGATCTTATATAAAGATGCCATTAATGACTTATGTTCTGTCCAGAAGGAATGTATTCCCACTCTGCTCAACAGTATGGCAAGGTATTCATGAGAGTGGGGGAGATAATGACACCAGAGTTTCACCAAATCCCCCATGAACAAACTGACTCTACTCCACTAGAATCATCCCCCAAATACTGCAAGCTCTTGATTCCAAAAGCTAATAACCTTATCAAAATACATCAGGTTTGATGAAGAAAAACCAGGCATAGAAACTGCTTGTGAGCTGATCAGAAAGAAGAAAAGAAATAAAGTCATTAGCTTAATTAAGGGGCAAGAGGGAATGATGAAAATTTCTAGCAAAACTAAATTAAGCATTGAGAACATATTAAAGATTCATTTGAACTCCACTGGTGATGCAGGTTATAATAACACTTTCAAGGGCCTGGCCTTTTAATGGGTCAGTTTGATACCAGAAGGAAACACCTGAATCCTTCCCTGCTCCCTCATTTTAGCCTTAGCCTCTCCCCTCCCACTAAATACCCTGTCCAAATAATTTCTCAAAGCACAAATCAAAGCTCAAGAGTACAGATCAGGTCAGGGAGCAGTAGAATCTTTTTCAATCTGTTTCTCTCTCATTATGCAGGATGGTAAGATTTTGAATTATTGGTGGGGTACATGTGAGGAAATGTGAAGCTAGAAACAACAAGATGTGACATTGAGGTGGAGTCATCTTGAACAAGATTATTTGCCTTAGAGGGAAAGAAGGTTTGTGGCATACTTTGTGGAGACTAGGATTGGCAATTAAAGGTTTCAAAGTCAGAAAGACAAAAAGTAAATGGTGGCAGTGGGTTATTACTCTATGGGACTCTCCATTGAGTCAGTTTCTTCCTGATTGTGAACAATGAATCAGCCATAGTGAAACAACATCAGAATTCCCTGCCTATGACATGCCTTTGAGGAAAAAAAAACCCAACTGTCAGAGTTTCAATCTGTACCAGGTCTACGTTAACTATGCTAGAGGAGAAGTCAAGTCTTCCTTCAGGAAGTCCGGGAACTTCACCTAATGACCAGCTCTACTGGATGTGTGAATTAAACATCAGTTGAAAAGTGTGTAGTGTTGTTTATTCTCCTTTGCTCGTGGTAGTAGTGGCCATGGGAACTAGGAAAGCTGAATTATACATTTCCTCAATATTCTTGGTTTGGACCAGCCTGTGTATTTAGCATATGGTTTTAGGCATCTAAAGATGAGGTGCTGAGTGCAGGTTTTCTATGGAAAATGTATTATTATTTATAATTTTATTCCCTTTATTATTTCTATTTCAGAGTAAAATGCTGTATATACAATCTAAGAATGCTTATCTCTTCAACTCCATTATACCAAAATTAAGTGATTAGGATTTGGTAAAGTAGAACAAGTTCAGAGAAGAGGGTTGTTTAGTAGGTTGGAGGTTTAAAGGTGATTCTAATTGGGCAAATCCCTACCAGTCACACCTTCTACATTTAGTAGGTTGATTCGGACACCTAGAAGGAAAGAGAAATGGGAGAAGATAGAAGATTGTCCATTCTCTGAGAACCTTAGGAAGCTTGATGCTTACCCAAATATATACTTAGCAAGATGAACTGCTGAAGCCACCAGAGTTATGAGGGAGTTCATTTCTTTTCTGTTTCTTCCTGCTGAAGAGGATTAGGTTAGAGGCTAACTGTACCACTTGGTGGCCAAAGGAAAGGGATCCTTTTTTTTTTTTGCCAAAGCTATCATTCTCCACTAGTGGCAGTCAATCTAGGTTCTACTCTCTAGGTCCTACTCCTCCCCACCCAGCATAACCCTCTTTCTGTCATAGCTTCTGATGAATTAGAATGTTCACGTTATTGGTGCCAATTCCTACTTTACCTTTTAGGAGAAGAATATCAACAGCTCCATAAATATATAACAACTCATAATGTTGCTTCCCATGCTTAGTCTGTCTTCAACTCAAAGGAATCAGATAGGAAAATTATTCATTTATTTTTAAAATTTTAATTTTTAGTTCCAAATTCTTTCCCTTACACTACCCTCCCCCCTCCAGGTATTATGAAATATGATTCCCCTTATATATATTAAGTCATGCAAAACATTTCTGTTTTAGCCATGTTAAAAAAACAATGAAAATAAACAAAGGAAAAATATAGTTCAATTTGTATGCTGGGACTACCAGTTTTCTATCTAGAGGTAGATAGTATTTTATGTTTTGAATCTTTTGGAGTTGTAATAGATCACTGTACCGATCAGAGTTAAGATTTTCAAGTCAGTTAACTTGAAAATATTATGTTACTATGTAGAGTTCTCTTGGTTCTGCTCACTCCACTTTGTATTAGTTCACATCATCTTCTAAGGTTTTTTTTCTGAAGCCATTGTCTTCATAATAACTTATAACAGAATAGTATTGTATTACATTCTCATGCCATAATTTGTTCAGCCATTCTCCAGCTGATGGACATCCTTGCAGTTTCTAATTCTTTGCCACTATGAAAAGAGCTGCTATAAATAGTTTAGCACATATGGGTCCTTTCCCTTTTATTTCCTTGGGGAATACAATGAGTAGTGATATTGTTAGGTCAAATGGTATGCACAGTTTTATAGTCTGTTGGGGATAATTTCAAATTTTTCTTTAAAATGGTTGTACTAGTTCACAGCTTAAGGAAATTATTTAAATTTATATATTTCTTTCTGCCATTGTAGCTTAAATTTATACATCACATCACATTTCTTCCTTCTTTCAAGCACTTTTAAAGTCATTATCTTATCTGATAATTTCAATGAGGTGTTGAGGTTAAGTACTGTTACCCCCATTTTATAGATGGGAAGACTGTGACCCAGAGAATATAAATGATATGCCCAAGGTCATTCAGGGAGCCAATGGCAGGTTCAGGACTAAAATCTGAATGTCCCAAATTCTAGTTCAGTGTTTTTTCCATTACTCCATTAGTGCTGCCTATTACCCAGCAAGACTGACAGTGCTCTCCCTTACCACTGTTGCTACTCTATTCTCCAAACCAAATCCTAGAAAAACATATGTTGAAGTACATAAGCCACTTAATTTTGAACTCCCACCCTAAGATCATGCTTTTTTATCTTGGCCATTTCTTGCCCCACCACTTTGAGCTGAGCATCTCCTCATCTCCTCTTTCCCCCACCATCCCACTATCATTTCTACCTCTTGGTCCAGAGGAACTATAATCAAAGCATAGCCATCATTTCTTGGGAAAAGGTGTGTCACAAAATTCCTTTCCCTAAACTCCACTCCCCTGGATCTGTTCAACTCTACTTATACAAAAAAAAGTTCCTTGAAGGCAGGACCTATCTCACTTTGGTAGTTGTATCCCTAGCACTTAACATAATTGCTGGCACATTGTCAATGTTACATAAAGGCTTTTCATTCACTTAAGCATATGTCCATTCATTCATACTAGACTAATTTAATAGAGACACCTTTGAGTTCTTTCAAACATAAATCCACACCACAGACATTTTAAAATTGCACAAGAAGTAGGGATAAAATTAATTCATCCTCTGATATTCATTGCTTTTGAGGAATGATCAGTAATGGCTTAGCTGGGGATATCACCACTGTGTGCTAGCTTCTAAGCAAAGACAAGTATGTGATCTGGCCGATGCTGTGGAGAAAAAAAATCTTGTAAACTTTGTCTGGTGGCCTTGTTGATCCCCGAACTGGGACTAGGAACTCGAGGAACTGTATGTGACTTGGATACTTCACACTTTGAATGAGTCTTCACTGTTTCTCTTCTACATTCCATTCTTTCCTCTTTGCCTTTCAAATTTTGTTTCCCATACTTGCTTCCTCTCCTAACTATTTCTTATCTTGCTCACAATTCATTTCATATATTATCTTCTGCAAGAGGCTTTCTTATTGCCTCATTATTATTGTTCCTCCTGTATTGATTTGCATTAATTATACATATTAAAAATTTTTATTTACTGGTTCACATGTAATTTCTTTAATTAGAATGTAAGTTACTCAAGGGCAACAGCTATTTCATTTTTGACTTTGTATGCCCTAGCACACAGTATGAAAAGTGGTACATTGGAAGTGCTCAAGAATACTTGTTGAATTGATTTGGATTCAAAATATCCATGAACCCAACAATAACAATTAGTACAAGTCAAAAAATCTTTGCCTGAGGATCCACTATGTTTTAGGCACCATGGATAACATGCTAGACCATTTAGATTTAGTGCTACTATGGTGAACCTATGGCACAGGTACCAAAGATGGAACACAGAGATTGCTATGTGGGCACATATACCATTACCCACCAGAGTCTGTTACTAGAAAGGTAGAGGGATTTGGGCAGAGCTGCTCCCTTACCCTTTTCCACCATGCCTCCCCATCCCTCTGCCCAATAACAAGTGCTTACTCCCTCCCTTAAGTAGAGCACCTGGGCTACTCCCTCTCTTTCTTCAACCCCTGTCTGGGGTAAGGTGGGGGGGGGACTCAGTTTTGTGGGGGCAGGGCACAGCACACAGTATGGAGGGTTAGGCATGGCACACAGTGTCTAAACCTAATTTAGAACTTCCTAATTTAGAACTTAAAGGGACCATAGGTATTGACCAATTCAGCTTCTTTATTTATAGATAAGGAAACTGAGACTGAGAGAGATTAAGTGATGTGCCCCTCTCTGGTCAGGGCACATAGTAAATGGTAGAACTAGCATTCAAACCTAGGTCCTCTGATTCTAAATCTAATATTCTCTTTATAGTATCATACTTCTTTTATCAATCCAATTGTATAAATGGAGATTTTTGAACCCTACACTTCATTTCCAGAAGTCCTTGGAATTTCCCAGAATTCCCTATAACCTCTCCTGAGTCTCCACATTGGCAAGATCACAATTGGTATTTAACTGACAGTAACGCCTCCCACGCTCTCTTCCTTTGCAATGATGTAGCAAGTATAATGATAATCTAAGTGTGAGAATTTTAAATGGGCTAATCAGCCATGGGCATGTGGTTTTTATTTTGTATCTTCTTTATTCCTTGATTTCTAATGATCCTTAATAAACCTCATAAAATATAATATTTTTATTATTAGAGATATATAATTAAAATTTTTACAGTTATGACAACTACAAGTTGTATAAGAGCTTCTCAATTTTTTTTAAAGATAGCCTAGATAGACTTCTGGTCAAGATGGCGACTTAGAGAAAGCTAAAGTTCAGACCTCCAGAAACCCTTCCTTACTGATCTCAAATTGAATGCTCCTAGGGCACCGAAATTCAAAATAAACAACAGAATAGACCGCGGGAACCCTCCTCCTCCTGGACCTGGACCTGGATCAAAAGGTATGGCCCCCCAAAACCAGAACCTGAGATCACTTGGATCTAAGGGGTAGGCAGAAGGAAGGTCCCAGGACCCATCCACCCCAACCCAGAGTGCTGAATCCGAGGCAGCAGCGGGAACCTCAGAGCCTGCAAAAGGGCCCCAGGGCCGGCTATTCTGAAGGCCGCACCCTGAAAACAACCTGACCCAGACTCGGGGGCACCCAACACAGGCAGCAGGGAAACAGAGATAGACGGGAGGGAGCCTATAGCCCGCTGGCTGGATCCTTCCATCTGAGTCTCACCTCAGGCAGGTCCCTGCCTCAGGGCAGACTCACTCCAACCCAGGTGAAGTTAATCCTATCACCAGCCCTTGGAGCTCCGGGAAGCCATGGCTCCTCCCCCTCAGAGTGCAGCCTCAGCTGGCTGGCAAAGGCACTGAAACACCTCGTGGAGGGTGCCAAGCCAGGCTCAAAGTGTGGAAGTAAGGTAGTGAAGAAGCATCCAGAGGGAGCCCTCTTGGCTGGATCCTTCCATCTGAGTCTCAAGGAAGGTCCCTGCCTCAGGGCACATTCAATCCAACCCAGTTGAAGTTAATCCTATCACCAGCCAGGCTCAGAGTGTAGAAGTAAGGCAATGGAGAAGCATCGGGAGGGAACTGAGGAGGGCAGTAACACCGAAACACCTAAACACCAGCAATTCCTGGCTTCCTGGGTAAGACAGACAATTTGCCTGAGGCTAAAGACACTAAACAGCAGACAGATCAAAGAAGAGCCAGCCCCCTCCACTCAGATAGAGATGGCAAACAGCACAGAAAAGCCTCAAAACAAGAAGAAAAACAAGAAGAAGGGGCACCTTTGGACACATTTTATGGAGCAAAAATACAAAATACAGAGGAGATAGAAGAGGAAACACAAGCAAATCCTCTGAAACCTTCCAAAGGAAATGGAAAATCCACAAAATCAGGAAGAATTTGAATCAGGAATGATAAAAAAGATGGAAGACTTCTGGCAGGAAAAGTGGGATTTCACACAACTACAAAAGAATTTCACACAACTACAAAACCAGTTTGATCAAACTGAAAAGGAAAACCAGGCTGTAAAGGTCAGAATTAGGCAACTCAAAGACAATGAGCAGGGAAAAGAGCAAGAATCAATAAAGCAAAGCCAAAAGATAAAAAAAAAATTAGAAGAGAACATAAAATATCTCACTGACAAGGTGACAGACTTGGGAAATAGAGGAAGAAGAGATAATTTAAGAATAACTGGACTTCCAGAAAATCCAGAAATAAACAGCAAACTCGACATCGTAATACAAGATATAATCAAAGAAAATTGCCCAGAGATTCTACAACAAGGGGGCAATACAGCCACTGACAGAGCTCACAGAACACCCTCTACACTAAATCCCCAAAAGACAACTCCCAGGAATGTAATTGCCAAATTCCAAAGCTTTCAAACAAAAGAAAAAATCCTACAAGAAGCCAGAAAAGGACAATTTAGATATAAAGGAATGCCAATCAGGGTCACACAAGACCTTGCAAGTTCCACTCTGAATGACCATAAGGCATGGCACATGATTTTCAGAAAGGCAAGAGAGCTGGGTCTTCAAACAAGAATCAGCTATCCAGCAAAACTGACTATATACTTCCAAGGGAAAGTATGGGCATTCAACAAAATAGAAGATTTCCAAGTTTTTGCAAAGAAAAGACCAGAGCTCTGTGGAAAGTTTGATATCGAAAAACAAAGAGCATGGAATACCTGAAAAGGTAAATATGAAGGAAAGGGAAAAGAAGAAAATTGTTATCTTTTCTTTTATTCAAACTCTCTTCTATAAGGACTACATTTATATCAATCTATATATATATATATATTAATATATAGAAAATGTAATGTGTAAATAGGGGGAAAAGAAAAATCAAATAGAATAATCTTTCTCAAACAAAGATTCACACGGGAAGGGGAGGGGAAGAAAACTCCTAAAAGAAGGAGAGGAAGAGAGTTTTTACTTAAACCTTACCCTCAGGGAAATCAACTCTGAGAGGGGAAAACATTCAGATCCATTGGGATCTTGAATTCTATCTTACCCAACAAAGGTAGGGAGAAGGGAAAACCAAGGGGGATGGGGGGGGGAAGAGCACAAAAAGGGAGGGAAGGAGAGGGGGAGGGGGAGGGAATATAAAAGGGAGGGGCTAGAAAGGGAAACATATCAAGGGAGGGGACAAGGGGGACTGATTTAAAGTAAATCACTGAATTAAAAGGTTAGAGCTAAAGAAGAAAGGTTAGAATTAGGGAAGGATATGAAAACGCCAGGGAATCCACAAGTGACAATCTTAACTTTGAATGTGAATGGGATGAACTCACCCATAAAACGTAGACAAATAGCAGAATGGGTTAGAATCCAAAACCCTACCATATGTTGTCTTCAAGAAACACACACGAGGCGGGTAGACAACCACAAGGTCAGAATTAAAGGATGGAGTAAGACCTTCTGGGCCTCAACTGATAGAAAGAAGGCAGGAGTTGCAATCATGATATCTGATAAAGCCAAAGCAAAAATAGACCTGATTAAAAGGGATAGGGGAGGTAATTATATTTTGTTAAAAGGGACTTTAGATAATGAGGAAATATCACTAATCAACATGTATGCAGCAAATAATATGGCACCCAAATTTCTAATGGAGAAACTAGGAGAACTGAAGGAAGAAATAGACAGCAAAACCATATTAGTGGGAGACTTGAACCAACCATCATCAAATTTAGATATATCAAATCAAAAAATTAATAAGAAAAATGTAAAAGAAGTGAATGAAATCTTAGAAAAATTAGAGTTAATAGACATATGGAGAAAAATAAATATGGACAAAAAGGAATATACTTTCTTCTCAGCACCACATGGAACATTCACAAAGATTGACCATACACTAGGTCATAGAAACATGGCATACAAATGCAGAAAAGCAGAAATAATAAATGCAGCCTTTTCAGATCACAAGGCAATAAAAATAATGATCAGTAACGGTATGTGGAAAATCAAATTGAAAATTAATTGGAAATTAAACAATATGATACTCCAAAATCATTTAGTTAGAGAAGAAATCACAGAAACAATTAATAATTTCATCGAGGAAAATGACAATGGTAAGAAATCCTTTCAAACTTTTTGGGATGCAGCCAAAGCAGTAATCATAGGTAAATGCATATCCCTGAGTGCATATATTAAGAAACTAGGGAGAGCAGAGTTCAATGAATTGGAAATGCAAATAAAAAAACTCGAAAGCAAACAAATTAAAAAATCCCAAAAGAAAACCAAACTAGAAATCCTAAAAATTAAGGGAGAAATCAATAAAATAGAAAGTGACAGAACTATTGAACTAATAAATAAGACTAGAAGCTGGTACTTTGAAAAAACAAACAAAATAGACAAAGTACTGGTCAATCTAATTAAAAAAAGGAAAGAAGAAATGCAAATTAACAGCATAAAAGATGAAAAGGGGGACATCACCTCCAATGAAGAGGAAATCAAGGCAATCATTAAAAATTACTTTGCACAATTATATGGCAATAAATACACCAATCTAGGTGATATGGATGAATATATACAAAAAATGCAAACTGCCTAGACTAACAGAAGAAGAAATAGAATTCTTAAATAATCCCATATCAGAAAATGAAATCCAACAGGCCATCAAAGGACTCCCTAAGAAAAAATCCCCAGGGCCCAATGGATTCACAAGTGAATTCTATCAAACATTCAGAGAACAGTTAATCCCAATACTATACAAATTATTTGACATAATAAGCAAAGAGGGAGTTCTACCAAACTCCTTTTATGACACAAACATGGTACTGATTCCAAAACCAGGCAGGTCAAAAACAGAGAAAGAAAATTATAGATCAATCTCCCTAATGAATATAGATGCAAAAATCTTAAATAGGATACTAGCAAAAAGACTCCAGCAAGTGATCAGAAGGGTCATTCACCATTATCAAGTAGGATTCATACCAGGGATGCAGGGTTGGTTGAATATTAGGAAAACCATCCACATAATCAACCATATCAACAAACAAACCAACAAAAATCACATGGTTATTTCAATAGACTCAGAAAAAGCCTTTGATAAAATACAACATCCATTCCTATTAAAAACACTAGAAAGCATAGGAATAGGAGGGTCGTTCCTAAAAATAATAAACCGTATATATCTAAAACCATCAGCTAATATCATCTGTAATGGGGATAAACTAGATGCATTCCCAATAAGATCAGGAGTGAAACAAGGATGCCCATTATCACCTCTACTATTTGACACTGTACTAGAAACACTAGCAGTAGCAATTAGAGAAGAAAAAGAAATTGAAGGCATCAAAATAGGCAAGGAGGAGACTAAGCTATCGCTCTTTGCAGATGACATGATGGTCTACTTAAAGAAGCCTAGAGATTCAACCAAAAAGCTAATTGAAATAATCAACAACTTTAGCAAAGTTGCAGGATAGAAAATAAACCTGCATAAGTCATCAGCAGTTCTATACATCTCCAACACAGCTCAGCAGCAAAAACTAGAAGGAGAAATCCCATTCAAAATCACCTTAGACAAAATAAAATACCTAGGAATCTATCTCCCGAGACAAACACAGGAACTATATGAACACAACTACAAAACACTCTCTACACAACTAAAACTAGACTTGAGCAATTAGAAAAACATTAACTGCTCATGGGTAGGATGAGCCAATATAGTAAAAATGACCATCCTACCCAAACTTATCTATCTATTTAGTGCCATACCCATGGAAATCCCCAAAAATTTTTTTACTGATTTAGAAAAAACCATAACAAAGTTCATTTGGAGTAACAAAGGATCAAGGATATCCAGGGAAATAATGAAAAAAAAAACACAAATGATGGGGGCCTTGCAGTCCCAGACCTCAAACTATATTACAAAGCAGCAATCATCAAAACAATTTGGTACTGGCTAAGAGACAGAAAGGAGGATCAGTAGAATAGACTGGGGTCAAGCGACCTCAGCAAGACAGTATACGATAAACCCAAAGATCCCAGGTTCTGGGACAAAAATCCACTATTCTATAAAAACTGCTGGGAAAATTGGAAGACAGTGTGGGAGACATTAGGTTTAGATTAACACCTCACACCCTACACCAAGATAAATTCAAAATGTGTGAATGACTTAAACATAAAGAAGGAAACCATAAGTAAATTGGGTAAACACAGAATAGTATACATGTCACACCTTTGGGAAGGGAAAGACTTTAAAACCAAGCAAGACATAGAAAGAATCACAAAATATAAAATAAATAATTTTGACTACATCAAATTAAAAAGCTTTTGTACAAACAAAACCAATGTAACTAAAATCAGAAGGGAAACAACAAATTGGGAAACAATCTTCATAAAAAACTCTGACAAAGGTTTAATTACTCAAATTTATAAAGAGCTAAATCAATTGTACAAAAAATCAAGCCATTCTCCAATTGGTAAATGGGCAAGGGACATGAACAGGCAGTTTTCAGATAAAGAAATCAAAACTATTAATAAGCACATGAAGAAGTGTTCTAAATCTCTTATAATCAGAGAGATGCAAATCAAAACAACTCTGAGGTATCACCTCACACCTAGCAGATTGGCCAACATGACAGCAGAGGAAAGCAGTGAATGCTGGAGGGGATGTGGCAAAGTAGGGACATTAATTCATTGCTGGTGGAGTTGTGAACTGATCCAACCATTCTGGAGGGCAATTTGGAACTATGCACAAAGGGCGATAAGAGACTGTCTGCCCTTTGATCCAGCACTGCTAGGTTTGTACCCCAAAGAGATAATGGTGTAAAAGACATGTACAAGAATATTCATAGCTGCTCTGTTGTTGGTGGCCAACAATTGGAAAACGAGGGGATGCCCTTCAATTGGGGAATGGCTGAACAAATTGTGGTATATGTTGGTGATGGAATACTATTGTGCTCAAAGGAATAATAAAGTGGAGGAATTTCATGGAGACTGGAACGACCTCCAGGAAGTGATACAGAGCGAAAGGAGCAGAACCAAGAAAACATTGTACACAGAGGCTAATACACTGTGGTTCTCCATTAGTGGCGGTGTAATGTCCCTGAACAATCTGCAGGGATCCAGGAGAAAAACACTATCCATAAGCAGAGGAGAAACTGTGGGAGTAGAAACACCGAGGAAAAGTAACTGCCTGACTACAGCTGTTGAGGGGCATGTCAGAGGAGAGACTCTAAATGAACACTCTAATGCAAATACTAACAACATGGCAATGGGTTCGAATCAAGAACACATGTGATACCCAGTGGAATCATGCGTCGGCTATGGGGGGGCAGGAAAAGAAAATGATCTTTGTCTCTAATGAATAATGATTGGAAATGATCAAATAAAATATTATTTTAAAAAAAAAGATAGCCTAGATAATTTTTTAAGCCACGTTTCTACTGCCAAGGTTTTTTGCCCACCTCATCCACACCCACCCACCCTCTCAAAGCTTCTGATTCAGCTCACTCCTGCTGCCTGTTCCTGCCTTCAGCCATCCACTCCTGACCTTCTTGACCAAGATTGCTCACCAGGTCCCGGTCCTGGCCCCAGCTCTAGCCTCAGGTCCCAGCAACTCTACTCCCAATCTTCGGCTTCTTGACCCAGATCACTCATCCAACCCCAGGCCCAGCCCCAGGACCCAGGCCGCTGGTAGCTTCCCCTGTGTCTTTGGAATCACAAACCAACTAGTAAAAACTGGGGTGTTCTTTCCCTAGGCAACAATTAGCCTCCACATGGCTGCGGTCCTCAGCTGGGGTAGCGAGGAGAGAAAAGAGACTTTTCCAAACAGGAAGTTGATTACAAGCATGGCATATTCTATAAGAGAGCAGTGCATTGCCTATTTTAAAGGATGTTTTTTGAGTGCACTGATCCTTTTACTTATCTTACCTGAGATTCAGGGGAGAAATTCATCTCCCTGCAACATTTTGCCATTTGGGCCTTCCCAGTTCGGGATCCCTAAAACCCATGTTCTCCCTGGATATGGGATATTCCACGGTATTGACAAAAGCAATCTCAATGGCTAAAACAAACAAACAAACAAACAAAATGAACTTTAAAGAGACTGGAGGTTATAGTTTTAAGACTTTTCAGACTTCAATGTTTTATAAAAACCTCTATTTTATTGCATTTTGCTGATTGTTTTGTTTAACATTTAATTTTGTTGGTTTTAAGTTCATATATTTATGTATTTAATACTATTCTGTTACACTGAATCATTTTAATGTACAGGGTTTTAACTACTGTTATATTCTGTTGCTTTTCCCCTATAACTATACTGAATAAACATTATTGAATAAGCCCATATATAAAAACATCCTTTTTTCTATTTTGTCTTTGTAAATTGTCACATAGAGGTTGGATGGACTTCATCAAAACTGGTTACAATTGTATAACAATCTTTGGAAAATTTAATGAGCTTAATATCTCAAATTGATTTTAAGGGATTTTTAGACACGATTTTTAGATTTTTTCAACAACTCTGATCATTTCGCCTGCCTCTAACAGGAGGTAAGGTCCATTTTAGTAGCTGAAGTGAAATACAATTATAATACCCACCTGCCACATTTATAAAAATGTGAATGGATGGGACATCACAGTCTCATACCAAAGGAGCTGGGAAGTTGATCCCAGGGCATGGTACCCCTGGATGGCCCCCAATAAGGGAGTATCTCTCATTTATGACTCTTCAGCTCACTTTACCCTTTCACCAGAATGATATCTAGATTTATTGATGATGTCCTAGACCCAAATAAGTTTTACTTTGTTTAAAATATGTTTGTGAAGGTTGAAACATTGCCACACCTGAAAAACTTGGGACAAGTATTCATTAGCTTCTAAGGTTTTTTTCTTTAAATGTCATACAGCAGACTCATGTTAAATATGATAGTGGTTTTGTTTGCTATTGTCATTAAATGGACTATTATAACTCTGGGGTTTTTGATACTTTTTGAATTTCCATTACCTGTTGTACTACTGTTCTTTATAAAAAACTGTTACTTTGTGAAAAAAGTACTCACAGTGGATCATGACCAGGTATGAAGAAGGAATGGATCTCATTTTTGATGAGAACTCTTGTATTCTACATTTCTTTAGCTGACACAGTGTGTCAATGATTATAAGCTATATTTTTTATTTTTAAAATGTTTTAATTATTATATTATTCATCCATATGCAATATACTATTTCAGTTTTTTTATTTTTTCTCTCCTTTTTATATTTGAAGCACATGTCACCAGTATTAAGATTTTCTTTAACTTTTTTGATTTTTTAGTAGTATAAATTTAAATATATTTGCTCTAATGTCAATGTATGCCCCAAAAGCTTGAGATTATAAAAAATGATGTCATTAATTGTTTAAAAAAAGTTATGGGACTTTGCTTAATGATTCTGTCTGAATTCAGGACAAGAAAATACAAAAAAAGCCATTGCACAGTGCCAAAGAAGCACAAAGTTAAACTGCATAGTGCCAATCGAGCACACAGTCAAAGAGACCAACCAATCCTGATGGGGTTGATGAAAATTTTGAGCCATGAAAAGAGGACTTGAATGTAATTGGGGTTTGAGGTTGTGGCTATTTAACATGTGTTAAAGGCAGGTCTTCCTTGACCCACATTCTACCAAGTATCTCAAATTTAGCTCCTACCTGGCTCCTATAATCTAGTCCCTTTTCTGTCTTTCATAATGTGGCAACTTTCTGTAGTCCTGGCTACTGATGGGTTAAATGCTTAATTGCTTATATCATTTTAATTGGGCCCTGATTCAAGGTCCTGTTATAGATTTATTTTTCCTTTACTTAGAATTTTAAACATTAGACTTTGATAGTCTATATTTCATTCAGAAATTCTTTTTTATTTGGATTTTTTGATGTTTTTGATTTCTCTTGCCAATTTATTCATATACCTCATAACTCAGCCATGCATCCCTAAATGATCCCTGTGTTTTTCAATCACCCTCTTCAGGAGGGAATGCATAATTATTATTATTTTAAATTGCAATGTCTAAATTCCCTTTGAGAGTAATTTTAGATTAAGAAACATGCTATATCTCCAAATCTAGGAAGTGATCTGTTTAGAGAAGACACCATGAAGATGCCTCCACAGACCACAAGCTACACCAGAAGATCCAGAGTGAACTTTGGGATGTGGTGATTTGAACTGTGCGGGGTTTGAAAGCATTTGTTTTGTATGTATACTCTTATGCCAAAGGGGACTGCCCCCTAACTGGCTTTTTGTCAATGTGCCTAGTAATCATTTGTTTTGTTCTCTTTTCCTCTTATCCTCAAATTGTTATAATTGCATAACTGGTATAATTACAAGACCCATCAGAGAGACTAGTCTTCCTCAGTTCTTGGGCGGGGGGGATATATAAATGGAGATTTTGAACTCTAGACTTCATTCCCCAGAAGTCCTTGGTATTTCCCAGAATTCCTTATAATCTCTCCTGAGCCTCCACATTGGCAAGATCACAATTGGTATTTAACTGGCAATAACACCTCCCATGCTCTCTTACTTTGCAATGATGTAGCAAGTATAGTGGTAAACTAAGTGTGGGGATTTTAAATGGGCTAATCAGGATCATTTTCTAGGAGCATTTGACATGTGATAACATGATCCTCCAGAATTGTTCAGAGAGGATGTTTTTCTTTGAAGGGATCTCTCCCAACACACAAACAAAAAGAAAAGGGAGAGGAATCTTATAGATATCAGTATGTTCATTTGAGAGAACACTTTTGATTCATTTTCAAGTATTCAACTTTGATTTTTCTGTTGCACAATTATTGCCAGAATTTTTAAGTACAAGGAAAGTACTAGTGATTCTCTGATCCAGAATTACAGAGGTGCAAGTCTGTAACTGTTTCAGCCACAGGGGATCTGAGACTGCGAGAATTATGACAGCAATTGTTATGATGTCTGATTGCATGTAAGGGGAATCATAATGAATCTTTCATTATAGACCAGACAGCCTCAGCCACGATTATACACTTTCCATATGAAATGGATGTTTGAGGTTGGAAAATGCAGAGACATGGTGTACTGACACCCTCAGTCGCTGGATGTTCTGGCATTGGGCTACCAACCAGTTTCCTATGTGGCAGGCATCTGGCAGTGAGCACGAATAGATCCCCAAGATGCAATATCAGTACGAGAGAAAGGAAGGACTTACCCTTCATCTCCAGAGATGGTATTTTGCTAACTGTTGAAAAGGCTGACAACTTCTGATAGTCCAGACTGTGAATGGTGGCATGTTTGATTATTGCACCTGTCATGTGAGCCATAGAATTCTACCTCATTAAACCAGGATCAGTAGCGTGGAAATTATTTTCTTAACATTTTTATATCTGCTAAGACTGTTGCATTGATCTTGAAATGCAGACAGGCAGATAGAAAGATCAGTTTGGGATTTTTAAGATTGATCACTGAATCAGTTTATGCTGATGTTCACTCTTGATTGTTATATCTAAGTTATACAATCTGGTTTGGGTTTTCATCTCTGTATCAGAATATGATTATGCACCAGAGTGTTTGTATTTGCTAATGCTGTAATGTTGCTACATTTTGATATTGCACTATTTATTGTTATGTCAAACAAAAAGGGGGAGATGTAGCAGTCCACCCCTAGATATGGGCAAGGGAAACTGTTGGTATGTACAGATTGTCTTAGAAGAGAGCATGCTCAGTCTTGAGCATGCTCAGTATTGCACATGGCTGGGGAAGCCTCTGACCCTTGACCTCAGCTTCCCCCAGGTTAGGCGGGAACACAGGTTTCTTTGTGCTCACCTGGTTAAGAGAAACCGCACTTATACCTTGTCATTAACCAATGAGAATCAGTCCTATGTACTGTGTATATTTGCATATCAAAGATTATATATGGCCCAGCAAGCTCCGCCTCTAGCTCTCTCTCTTTCAGGCTAGCTGATGGCTGTCCTTGCTGGAGCCTGGCCTTAGGCCAGGCTCCATTTCTAATCTTTCTCTATCATCTCTCTGACCTGTATGGTATTAAATGTGGATCTCTGGACTGGTAAAAGCCTTCAGAAGGGTCCTTTGATCAGAGCTTAGCTGTGGCTCATGGAAAATTAATAAAGACTCATTCCTGCCACCTCATATCTCTAATTTGACTCCATCATCCCCCTCATGGTATCTAAAACTTCTATCCTGTCTCTATCTTCCTACCTTAAAGCTTCTCTCCCCTCTGAGGAAGCTTTAGAGACAGAAAGAGAAAGACAAACAGAGAAACAGAGAGGAAGAGATAGACATGTAGAAAAGTAGACCAAAAGAGACAGACACAGAGACAAAGAGAGAGACAGAGACAAAGAGAGAAATAGAGAGACAGAGACAAAAAGAGACAGAGATACAGAGAGGATGAGACAGACACACAGAAAAGGAAACCATGAGAGAGACAGAGACAGAGAGGACAGACACAGAATCAGAGAGAGAGAGAGAGAGAGTGTGTGTGTACAGAGGATCTCCTTTCAAGGCCTTTATAATCAATAAAAGTTAAAAATTGCTGAATTCAGACTAAAAATAGTCTGAATCTGACTGATTATTGCATCAGTCATAGAATAATTAATTCAGATCTAAATGAGTTATTAGAGATTATCTAGTCCAATTCTCTCATCCTATAGATAAAGAAATTAAAGTTTGGAGAACTGAAGTAATTTGAATAAGGTCACCCTTATAAGTATGATATACCTAATTATTTACATGTTGTCTCCCCTATGGTAAAGATAGTTCCTTGATTCAGGGATAGTATCACGGCTTCTTTTCTAGCCAGCAATTAGTATTTAATAAATATTTATTGGAAGACTAAAATAAAAAATAATGGGCTAATCAGCCATGGGCATGTGGTTCTTATTTTGTATCTTCTTTATTTCTTGATTTCTAATGATCCTTAATAAACCTCATCAAATATAATGCTTTTATTATTGGAGATATATAATTTAATTTTTACACAATCTAGCAAGTATTTATATACATATATAATACTAGGCAAGGCTTTTGGTATACAAAAACAAAGCAACAACAAACAAATCTTTGCCCTCAAGAAACTTACAACTATTGGAGTGAAGGGAGTAAACCAATGAGTATATATGGTACACCATAATTGGAGGAGGAGGGGAGAGAATGTTCTAGCAAGAAGGAAGTCTTCCCATAGAAACTGGCATGTGAACTGGGCCTTGAAGGATGTTAGAGATTCTAAGAGATGGAAATGAGGCAGGAATAAATTTCTAGCATGGTGAGAAAGCCAAGACAAATACACTAAAGTGGGAGATGGAATATGAAGATGGTCCCCATTCCTATGGAGTCTGATAGGGGAGGTAAGGCATACAGAGAAAAAAGAGGACAGAATAATGATATTGACTCCTCTTTATGCAGTGCTTTTCTCACAGTAACTCTCTAAGGCAGATCAGGTGAGCCTCCTCATTTTATGAATAAGTAAATTGAGGCTCAGAGAGGTCAAATGGCAGCAATATAGCTTATGGGCACCAGATCAGGCTTGGGACACAGGTCTTTTGACAATTCAATGATTTTTCCATTCTATCACTGCAACCTAGTCAAGTGTCAGAATAAGTGGGATAGGCATTATGTTATAAATTTGTAGAGTGGAGGGATCATTCTCTGGGTCCAGGAGGGTGAGGACCAGGCACAGAAAGCTTAATGGAGACAATATGTTTTGGAAGGGCCTTAAAAGAATTTTTTGGGGAGGAAATTCACTTAGATGGAAAGGAAGTGGGTGGGTGGGGGGGAAACTCCAGAGTTAAAGAATAGCACAAGGAAAGACTGAGGTAGGAATGAACATGGAACTTCTTCGCATGCGGCAGCGGCCACACCCCGGGCAATGGCTTCGACAGGCCGGCCAAACCTTGTGAGGGTAGCCATCGGGTCGTTGTGGACCCCTGGTGAACCAGGGCTTTGCTCACCCAGCATGTGAAGACTGCTTCGGTGGAACAGGCGGAAGAAACCAATAAGAAGGTTCAACGGCTGAGAGGGCAACGCAGCAAAGCACTGTGGAGTGCTCAGGGTGTGTTGGAGCACAAAAGACAACATGGCCATCCAATGCAGCTGAGGAAGTCCCCAGGTGTAACGACTTTTCATGCCAATGGACCCAGGCTTCCAACGCCGAGAGAGTGGGACTGTCTCTGTGCATCGACTTTTCCACTTAAATCTTCATGCACAAGTGTCTGTGCACAAAAACACACAAAGACAATAGTCATTCTCGCTTACCGAGAGACTACTAATATATATATATATATATGTATATTTATAACATGTACACAGTTATATATAGTATTACATATACATAATATATGGACATATAAGTATTTATTACATATACATAGTTGTCATATAAATAGTGTTCTTGAGATTTTTGCCTTTAGCTAACCCAAAGATTATGCATAGTTGCATTCTGAAATCCAAAGGTCAGTACAGAATGCCAAACTTCAGTGTCTACTGGCCTTGGATATCAGATGTGGAAAATCTAGAACCATAAAACAACAGATTCCAAGAGCTGTAAAGTTGAGGAAAGTCAGTCTTTTTCAACACATATTTAAATGAAAGTCCTCTATATAGTATTCTGATTGGTCTTGTCATCATCCTATACAGATTCCACTTGACCTCACATCACATTTCAGAATAGCCCTTTCCACTTTTATAAACTGTTAAAAAATGCTTTCTTATACAACATGTAAAATGCGTATTGGGTTGCCTAGACCACTTCCAGGGGACATCTGAAGGACTTAGCATTTTGTGATGATACAATAAACAATGAGTGACTTCTTGGTCCTCCTAGCCATGATAATCAGAGGGAATAGGGAATGGATATGCCAAAGATTCATCAGGTAGTTCTGGCCATTAAATTGGAAGACCTGGCTCACTCTGAGGACCTTAAAAAAGAGTGACTCCAGTCTTTGATTAGTGGAACAGGCATTAAATCTTATAAAAGTAGAACAGAGGGGTAATTTTCTGTGTCCTACAGAGGGGGTGAGGATAAGAGGGGGTGGGTGGGAAGGCTTTGATTCTCTAACAGGATCACAGAGCCCTGGCCCTTAATGTATACAATGAGGGAAAGGGGGGCCACCCATTCCAAAAGCATTCTTTCTACCAGCACATGGCAGCTACAGCAAAGGCTGGATAGGTGACCTGAACCTGGGCCTTATAAACTCTGGCTACCTTTTCTGTTTTGTCTTTCCTTCTCTTAGCATAAGTGATGGAAGTGATTCCCTAGATAGATAAGTACAGCCTTGGGGGTCCGTCTTCTCAGTTTGAGAGGCTGAGATTCTAGGAATCTAAGTCAGAACTGAATGGCAGCAGGGGTTTTTGCTTCAGAGAATACCTACTGACAAAATTAGCCCTATCCCTGGCTAGTATCACCAGAAGACATGGACCTGGGCGGGACGGGGTATACAGTATAGAGCTGAGGTGAAATACAAAATGCTTATTCAGTATGCCTACAAACTACAACATGTTATTATTTTATGTAATAACTTCCCAGAAGAATATAGCAGCAATAAGTAATTACTGATCTTAATTTAAGTTTTGCTATCAATGCATGCTTGTAAGTCTGATGTGTTTAGCATTTCTTTTGAGCAAAGAAAATAATTGTCCTATAACTGGACTATATTCTTTATTGGGTACCTTGATTTTGGGGGAGAACTTAGAGATGCTTCAAACTTCAATATTAGGTCATCTTCTCCAGGTTTCTGAGGTATGTGGGGGGTTTATAAAGATCCAAAGACAAAATGAACCCAATGAGTATGACTGCTTTCTATGTAGGTGAGGGTCCTCAGAAAGGAATGCGGTCTGATCTACCTACCTGGACTCTCAGTGGAGAGGACGAGGATGTAGTGGTGAAGTCCTCTGGGCCCAGCAGTGGTTCTTTTTACACTTATATTGAACCAAAATCTGCCTCTTTTCAATTTCCAACCCCAAAGCCTGGCTTAGTCATTTGTCCTTCCGAAATATATCAAAGACTTTCTCGTTAATTGCTTGTGGATTTTAGACCTACTTCCAACTCTTTTATCTCAAAATCTTCCTGGGGAAGAGAATGAGTATAGATAACATGAATTCTCTGCTTGGCATGTGTGTTCCTCTGAACAAGTCATTTTATCCTTCGGAACCCCAGGTTCTCGTGCCTTGGATAACAATTCTTGTCTATTCTGCTTTATAGAGGTGATACAAAGATAAGTGAGATCGAAAAGAAAAGTATTCTCTGGACTCTGACTAGAAAATATTTTAGAAATTCAAGGAATCCATTTGCAGTATTAGATTCCCCCAGATTTGGTAATCTAGAGGTCCATTTAAGCTATCCTCTACTCACTTGTATCCCCATAGCATTGGGCTGAAGACAGCTAAGGGGAGTAGAGGGTAGAAAAAGTTCATTAACATTGTGATTCAGGAACCTTCTTGTTCTTTTTTGGAAAGCCCCCAGTCTTCCCTGACATATTGTTCCATCCCACCCTCCATTTCTTTAGCAGTGCCACAACAGAGACATTTCTGGCTCAGTGTCAGCCTCTAGCTAGGGCTACAAGCTACTTGGCTGCTTACCACTCAATTGACTCTGCCCAAGGCTGAGGAGTAGAAGAAAAAGGAAATTAAATTGCCAAAACAAGCCCTCCCAAGGAAAGAATTGCTCTCCCTTTCTGACAAGGATTGGAATGAAAGAGAAAATCCTCTGGGAAACCTGGATATTTGCCTGGCCCTTGAGCACCACAGACAATAACCACAGGAAGTGGATGGCTGGAACAGGAGACACTGACTACAGTAATTGAGAGATGGCCCCTGGGGACAGAATTAAGTTAGTTTCCTCATTCTGTGGTTTAGGAGAATGTGCCAAATCCTGAGAAAGGGAGCATTTGGGGTTTCTTTTTCATTCTTTCCTTCCTCCTACCCCCACCCCCTGGGGACTATGTGTCTGGGAGGGTTAGCTCAGCCCCAGGACAAGTAGAGTTAGCAGAAACATCATCCATCATGACCCTCTTTGAATTGGCAACTTGAGCTGGCTTCAGGCTGTCCTCAGGGAGCTCTGAGGGATGTGAAGTCTTGTTTTTTGTTTTTTTTTTTGCCAATCAGGGCTCCAAAATCAAGTTCCCAACTTTTTTTTTTTTATCTGTTTCCCCCTTCAGCAGAATTTGGTCCTTTGCTAAATGCTGTGAGGATACAAGTGGGGAAGATAGGGTAAATGTCTTTCAGGAGTAGTGTCAGGGAAAGAGAAAGATGATAGGATGTTAAAGATGGAAGCGAACTTAGATATTGTCTAGCCCAGTGATAGCAAACCTTGTAGAGGGGCAGGTGATGTCTTCAGACTCATGTGGAGAGAGCAACTCAGCCACATCCCTCTGGCTTTCTAGTAACAAACTCTGGCAAACTCTGTGCTGGGGCAAAGGTTCAGTGTGCCCACAGAGAGGGCCCTGAGTACCCCCTCTGGCATACATGCCATAGGTTTACCACCATGGGCTTATTCTATCCCCTACATTGGGTAAATAAGGAACCTGGGGCCAAGAGATGTGAAGAAGTCACATAGTCAGGTACACAGCCAGTACAGGGACAAATGTAAGCCATGTTGACTCTTAGACCAGGGCTATATCATGCTGACTTTGACCAGGGTTGAAAATTAACCCTCATGAAGTTGTGTGTGTGCGTGTGTGTGTATGTGTGTGTGTGTGTGTGTGAATAAATCAAAATGTTTCTCTAGTTCTTGGGCAGGTTTTCCTTGCACTCATTTAGATTTGCCTCTTACAGCCTGTAGCCACTGTTTCTAGTCCTGCCCTCTATCATTTGATGTCTGCCATGTACCACCCCCTCCCCCAAGTCATTTATTTTTCAGCCTAAGTATTTATAGTTCTTCCAAGGGATCTTTATATGGCATGAACCTGAAGCCCTTTACCATTTGTGATTGACCTCCTATGGATGTCCTACTGACTTATTAATAAATTCATGAATAAACATTTATTAGGGATTGGCTCAGTGGATTGAGAGCCAGGCCTAGAGAGAGGAGGACCTGGGTTCAAATATGGCTTAGACACTTCATAGCTGTGTGATGCTGCCAAGTCACAATCTCCATTGCTTAGCCCTTACTGCTCTTCTGCCTTGGAACCAAAATTCGGTATGGATTCTTAAGATGAAGCTAGGGTTTAAAAAATAAACATTTATTGAATACCTACTTTGTTCTTGGCACCTGAGATCCAGACAAAAATTAACCCATCTTTGCCTTCAAGTGACTTATATGTCCTTCTTAAAATATGACTCCTGGAACAATATGTAGGTCTGAGCAGAAGGGAATACAATGACACTAACAGCTTTCCATTTCCTGGTGTTATGCTTCTTTTAATCAACCAATCAATAAACATGTATTAAGCATCTATTATGGGCCCAGAACTGTGGATAGTTATTTTTTACTCATCTTGTAAAGTTTATTTTTTGAACCCAAGCTGTAGAACATTTCATTTATCCCTATCAGATTTCATCTTATTTAAAAATTCAACCTAGTATTTTGGTCTATTGTGATTTTTTTGAAGGGAAAATATTTCCCAGGCATTTGATAATGTATGACTGCAGTTCAAAAGACAGATTGGCTCTGGCAAATACATTTGAGATTCATCTGTATGGAGTTTGGGAAGATGAGGAGAGAACTGATAAAGAGGCTATTGGGCAAAGTCTTGGGGAATATTCACATTTAGGGGACAGAAAAAAGATGATGACCTACTGTAGCAAAGAATCTTTACACACTAGGGAGAAGAATCAGGAGCAAGAAGTGTCACAAAATCCAAAGCAAGAGAGGAGGTATGGGTGGGCAACAGTGTTTGAACCTGCAGGGAAAAAAGACCAGTGGGGATGAGGAAACCTCTACTGTATTTAGTAATTAGGAAACCGTGGGTGTTCTTGGAGACAGCAGTTTAGCAGTGCAATCTGACATGGGATTTCAGGGGTTGGGTTGGCCTTTCCAGTGAGTGGTAGATAAGTAGAGGCAATGGATGATCAATGGCTTTTAAAAAAAATGCTATGGCTGGAAAGAGAGAAGATACAGTAATTTGAAGGAATGCCACTATCTAATTTTTTTTCTTTTAAAAGAGATCTGAGTATATATTAAAATCCAGATACTACCTGTATGATCTTGGATGAGTCACTTAATTTTTCTCTGCCTTAGCTTTCCTTCTTGTTAAATGAGGGCATTGGACTTGATAGCTTCTGAAATCACTTCTAGCTCTTAATCTATAAACCTATATAGAACAGGAGGCAGTGAGATAGTGCCTTGAATAGAGTACTGGACCTGAAGTTAGGAAGACTTATTTTCCCGAGTTCAAATCTGGTCTGAGGAATTTATATTTGTGATCCTGGCCAAGTTACTGAACCCTGTTTAACTCAGTTTCCTCATCTGTAAAATAAGTTGGAGAAGGAAATAGAAAACCACTTCAGGATCTTTGCCAAGAAAACCCCAACTGGGGTCATGAAGAATCAAACACAAGTGAACAACAAACAACATAGGTAATAGAGAGAGTTAGAAGACAAAGAATTATTTAAGAGGAGGGGGCAAGCTCTTGCAGGAAATGAACGGAGGGAAGATGGAATCATTATACCAAAGGGCCATCAGTTTAGAGCTTCTTAGAGGCCATATTGCCCAAGCCTTTCATTTAACAAATGAGGAAATTGAGGTCCAAAGAAGGAAAGTTACTTTCCCCAGACAACAAAGTTGTAAATAGGGCCAGGATTGGAACCCAAATCTTTCAGATACTCAATCTAGTGTGCTCTATCCACCTCAATCTAGTGTGCTCTATCCACTATTTATATAGTTTTTCTTTCCCATTTTATTTTTATAAGATGTTTCTTTGGAATATTTTTTTGCTTAAATTTTCCCCTCTAACTCTTTTCCCTTTCCTAGACAGTTAGTTCCCATAACAAAGAATTTTTTTAATATAGTAGAAAAAGATTTAAAATCATATTTTCTCTTTTAAAAATCTATATTACAAAGGAAAGCTCATTGAGTAGAGGAAGAGAAAGGATATACTTAGAAATAAATGTGATATGAAAATTAAAGGTCAGTAAAAATGAGAACATTTTATAAAAAAGAAAGTGGCACTCTAAATGCTGTTTGTGTCATTATGTATATTATGGGAATGGAATAATCTTTGAAAGTTGGACCTGGGGATCTTTAATGCTTTCTAAGTTCCTGGGATACACATAGATTCTCTAAAGAGGTGATGCTACTTTTGAACCAGATCTGATTTTATAAATATATGACTTAGCTAGAATCAAGGGCTCAAGGAAAAGGCTCCCCCTTGGGAAAGTGTAATGGATACATTTCCTGTACACTTATACTAGCCTACTGATTCATTTCATTGTTAGATTTCCTGATACATGAAATACTGAGCAAAAGCCCTAAGTGAATGTTAACTAAGATCTTTCTGTGATTTCATGGGTTTAGGAAACTCCCTATGGAAAAAATTGCCTTTACCAATTCAAGACTATACCTGCTTTGCAATTTATGGTCTCAAAGAGTTGCCTGGGAACACCAAAAGGTTAGGTAATTGCTCAAAGTCACATAGACAATATATGGCAGAGTGGGAGCTTGAACTCAGTTCTTCCCAATTCCACCAACTCTCAATCCACTATGCCACACTGTCTTGTACTTGCTTTAAAGCATGCTTTAAAGTGTGGGTGCTGTCTCAGGAAATTGGAGTTAAAAGTTAAGTTACAAATGCTTTTCTGATATATTAGACTAGATTGTTTTGAAAATTTCTTAAAATCAAAATTCTGTGTTTCTTAGATATTAGATTCATGACCATTTTTATTAATGATAAGATACCTGGGTTTCAGGTCTGGTTCTGCCACTTCCATTCTTACATCTTCAAGTGCCTATCTTGAATAATCTTGAATTGTATGTCCAATGGACATCTTGAACTCACCAGGTCCAAAACTTATTGTCTTTTCCCCAAGCCTCCTCCTCTTTCTAACTTCCCTATTACTGTTGGGTTACCTTCCTCCCAGTGGCCCAAGCTCATGACTTAGGTGTCATACTCAACTTTTTTTTCCAGATTACATGTTGATATAATTTTAATAATCATTTTCTGAAATTTTTTGATACATATTTTCTCCTTCTCTTCCACCCTTATCCCCCCCCCCAAGACAGCAGGTAATATGACATAGATTGTGAATGTGTTATCATAGAATACACATTTCCATATTTATCATGTTATAAAAGAAGACATATATCACACTAGAGAAAAACTCCTAGAGGTCAAGATGGTGGCGTAGAAGCAGTGAAAGTTCAAACCTCAGAAACCTTCCTTACCGATCGCAAACAGAGTGCTCCTAGGCCACCGAAATTCAAGCTGAACAACAGGATAGACCTGGGGAAACCTCCTCCTGGAACTGGATCAAAAGGTACTGTACCCCAAAAGCCAGAACCCTAGATCACTCGGATCTAAGGGGTAGACAGAAAGAAGGTCCCAGGACCCATCCCCCCCAGCCCAGAGTGCTGAGCCTACGGCAGCAGCGGGAACCTCAGGGCTCTGAGGACTCACCTTGAAAGCAACCTGAGCCAGTCTCCGGAGCGCCCAACACAGATGGCAGGGAAAAATAGAGAGAAGGGGGAAGCCGGTAGCCCTCTGGCTGGGTCCTTCCATCTGAGTCTCAAGGGAGGTCCCAGCTTTAGGGCACCAGCTGAACCCAATCCCATCAGGAGCCCTCAGAGCTACTGAAAGGACAGAAAACTCAGGGCTGGCAAAGGGGTTGCTCCGAAGAGCTTACCTTGAAAGCAACCTGGGTCAGTTTCCGGGCATTCAACACAGACTGTGGAAGAGGAGGTTGCTGCTTTTTTTTTCTTCCATTTTTTGGCTCAGGGATCATTCGGCCCATACCACCTGAACCTAATCCCATCAGGATCCCTCAGAGCTTCTGAAAGAACAAAAACCTCAGGGTTAGTGAAGGGCTTACCTTGAAAACAACCCGGGCCAGTCTCCAGGTATTCAACACAGACTGTGGAGGAGGAGGCTTATTGCATCAGGGCTCATTTGGTCCAAACCAGATGAACCTAATCCCATCAGGAGCCCTCAGAGCCCAGGCAAGCCACAGACCCCTCCCCCCTTAGAGAGCATGGTCTTCTGAAAGAACCAGCTGAACCTAATCCCATCAGGAGCCCTCAGAGCCCAGAGCAGCCACGCATCTCCTCCTTAGAGAGCAGGGTCTTCTGAAAAAACAGAAACCAAGAGGTGAAGTCAAGATGGCAGCCTAGAAGAAGCATAGACCTGGCAGCCTGGCCAGAGCTTTGGAGATCCTCCATATCTGCTCCAGCCTTCAAGGAAGTTTAAAACTCAGAGTAAACCCAGCCCAACTAAGCTGAACTCAATCCCATCAAAAGTCTCCAGAACACAGGGAAGCCCAGGCTCCCCATCCATCCTCATCGACTACTGGACTTTAAGCCAATCAAAAGCCTCCAGAGGATAGGAAAGCTCAAACCCCCAACAACCATCCCCCAGAGATTACATCAAGAGATACTCTGTTAAAGCTCCAAGAGGGGAGACTGATAGAACTCCCCAAAAAACAAAAAAATGAGAGGAACAAGAGCACAGACAAATACAGGGAGGAAAGAAGGGGTGAATTTGAACAAACAACAGAAACAGAAGAAAGAAACTACAATAGACAGCTACTACTCAGCAAATGGAACAGAGGGGGAGAGATCAGCAAACGATAAACCAGAAATCCCAGCAAATTGGATACAGGCTGTGGAAGAACTCAAAACACAACTAAGAGAGGCTGAAGACAATTGGGAAAAAGAACTTAAAATTTAAGATAAGTCATCTGGAAACAGAGGTACTTGAACTAAAACAAGAAAATAGTGTCCTGAAAGCCAAAATCATCCAGCTGGAAAATGAGGCAAAGGAGATGAAAGATGAGGCAAAGGAGATGAAAGATGAGATAAAGAGGATGAAAGACGATCTTCAAAAAAAATCAGACCAGAAGGAAAAAGATGACCAAAAAGCCAGAGATGAAATCCAATCTTTAAGAACCAGAGTAAAACAACTAGAATCAAGTGACCTCACAAGGCAGCAGGACACTATAAAACAAAATAAAAAGAATGAAAAAATTGAGGAAAATGTGAAGCATCTCATTCACAAAACAGATGATTTAGAAAATCGTTCAAGAAGAGACAATTTAAGAATAATTGGACTACCAGAAGACCATGACAAAAGAAAAAGCCTGGACATAATACTAGAGGAAATTATCCAGGAAAACTGTCCCAAGATCCTAGAACAAGAGGGGAAAGTGGAGATTGAAAGAATCCACAGATCACCCCCTGTATTTAATCCCCAACTGACAACACCAAGAAATGTTATAGCCAAATTCAAAAACAATCAGATGAAAGAACAAGCTGCCAAGAAGAAGCCATTCAGATACCATGGAAACACGGTGAGGTTAACACAGGATCTGTCTGTATCCACACTGAAGGACCAAAAGGCATGGAATACAATATTCCAGAAAGCAAGGGAATTAGGCCTACAGCCAAGAATAAAATACTCATCAAAACTGACTATATTCTTACAGGGGAAATTATGGTCATTTAACACAACAGAAGAGTTCCAAGCATTCATAAATAAAAGACCAGACCTGAACAGAAAATTTGAAGTCCAACCACAGAACTCAAGAGAATCATCAAAAGGTAATTAAAAAAGAGGGGGAAAACAACAACAACAAAAAAAGTTTTTTTAAGAGACTCAATAAGTTAAAATGATATGTATCCCTATAAGAAAAGAGGTCATTGGCAACTCTTAAAAACTGTTGCTATCACCTAAGCAGCTAGAAGAACTACACTCAGAGGGAACAGTGACAAACTGTATAGGATGAAAGGACAAGACATAAATAGGTATATAGATATATGCATGCATAAATAAATATACATGACTAAATCTAAAAAATAAAAGAGGTTATGACTAAAAGAAATGGGAAAAGAAACAAATGGGGGTAAATTTATATGTCACAACTACAAAACACTCGCCACACAACTAAAACTAGACTTGAGCAATTGGAAAAATATTAACTGCTCATGGATAGGACGAGCCAATATAATAAAAATGACCATCCTACCCAAACTTATTCATCTATTCAGTGCCATACCCATGGAATTCCCAAAAAATTTCTTTACTGATTTAGAAAAAACCATAACAAAGTTCATTTGGAATAATAAAAGATCAAGGATATCCAGGGAAATAATGAAAAAAAAAACAAATGAGGGGGGCCTTGCAGTCCCAGACCTCAAACTATATTACAAAGCAGCAGTCATCAAAACAATTTGGTATTGGCTAAGAGACAGAAAGGAAGATCAGTGGAATAGACTGGGGGCAAGGGACCTCAGCAAGACAGTATATGATAAACCCAAAGATCCCAGGTTCTGGGACAAAAATCCACTATTCGATAAAAACTGCTGGGAAAATTGGAAGACAGTGTGGGAGAGATTAGGAATTGATCAACACCTCACACCCTACTCCAAGATAAATTCAAAATGGGTGAGTGACTTAAACATAAAGAAGGAAACCATAAGTAAATTGGGTAAACACAGAATAGTATACATGTCAGACCTTTGGGAAGGGAAAGACTTTAAAACCAAGCAAGACATAGAAAGAATCACAAAATGTAAAATAAATAATTTGGACTACATCAAATTAAAAAGCTTTTGTACAAACAAAACCAATGTAAGTAAAATCAGAAGGAAAACAACAAATTGGGAAAAAATCTTCATAAAAACCTCTGACAAAGGTTTAATTGCTCAAATTTATAAAGAGCTAAATCAATTGTACAAAAAATCAAGCCATTCTCCAATTGATAAATGGGCAAGGGACATGAACGGGCAGTTTTCAGATAAAGAAATCAAAACTATTAATAAGCACATGAAGAAGTGTTCTAAATCTTATAATCAGAGAGATGCAAATCAAAACAACTCTGAGGTATCACCTCATACCTAGCAGACTGGCCAACATGACAGCAGAGGAAAGCAGTGAATGTTGGAGGGGATGTGGCAAAGTAGGGACATTAATTGTTATGGTTTTTTCTAAATCATTAAAGAAAATTTTTGGAAGTTCAATGGGTATGGATCGTGTTAGAGGAAAGCTGTCTGCTTTAACAAGTAGGTTCTTGCTGGTGGAGTTGTGAACTGATCCAACCATTCTGGAGGGCATTTGGAAGAGCAAAGGATCAAGGATATCCACGGAAATAATGAAAAAAAAATACAAAGGAAGGGGGCCTTGCAGCCCCAGATCTCAAACTATATTATAAAGCAGTGGTCATCAAAAGAATTTGGTACTGGCTAAGAGACAGAAAGGAAGATCAGTGGTATAGATTGGGGGCAAGTGACTTCAGCAAGACAGTATATGATAAACCTAAAGATCCCAGCTTTTGGGACAAAAATCCACTATTCGATAAAAACTGCTGGGAAAATTGGAAGACAGTGTGGGAGAGATTAGGTTTGGATCAACACCTCACACCCTACACAAAGATAAATTCAAAATGGGTGAATGACTTAAACATAAAGAAGGAAACCATAAATAAATTAGGCAAACACAGAATAATATACATGTCAGACCTTTGGGAAGGGAAAGATTTTAAAACCAAGCAAGGCTTAGAGTCACAAAATGTAAAATGAATAATTTGGACTACATCAAATTAAAAAGCTTTTGTACAAACAAAACCAATGTAAGTAAAATCAGAAGGAAAGCAACAAATTGGGAAACAATCTTCATAAAAACCTCTGACAAAGGTTTAATTACTCAAATTTACAAAGAGATAAGCCAATTGTACAAAAAATCAAGCCATTCTCCAATTGATAAATGGGCAAGGGACATGAATAGGCAGTTTTCAGATAAAGAAATCAAAACTATTAATAAGCACATGAAGAAGTGTTCTAAATCTCTTATAATCAGAGAGATGCAAATCAAAACAACTCTGAGGTATCACCTCACACCTAGCAGATTGGCTAACATGACAGCAAAGGAAAGTAATGAATGCTGGAGGGGATGTGGCAAAGTAGGGACATTAATTCATTGCTGGTGGGGTTGTGAATTGATCCAACCATTCTGGAGGGCATTTTGGAACTATGCCCAAAGGGTGATAAAAGACTGTCTGCCCTTTGATCCAGCCATAGCACTGCTGGGTTTGTACCCCAAAGAGATAATAAGGAAAAAGACCTGTACAAGAATATTCATAGCTGTGCTCTTTGTGGTGGCCAAAAATTCGAAAACGTGGGAATGCCCTTCAATTGGAGAATGGCTGAACAAATTGTGGTATATGTTGGTGATGGCATACTATTGTGCTAAAAGGAATAGTAAAGTCGAGCAATTACATGGAGACTGGAACAACCTCCAGGAAGTGATGCAGAGCGAAAGGAGCAGAACCAGGAAAACAGAAACCAGAGAACTGTACACAGAGACTAATACACTCTGATACAATGGAACGTAATGGAATTCTCCATTAGTGTCAATGCAATGTCCCTAAACAATCTGCAGGGATCTAGGAGAAAAAACACTATCCATAAGCATAGGACAAACAGTGGGAGTAAAAACACTGAGGAAAAGCAACTGCTTGACTACAGGGGTGGAGGGGATATGACTGAGGAGAGACTCTAAATGAACACTCTAATGCAAATACCAACAACATGGAAATGGGTTAGAATCAAGAACACATGTGATACCCAGTGGAATCGCGCATTGGCTATGGGAGAGGTGGTGGGAGGAGGAGGGGGAGGAAACGAAAATGATCTTTTTCTCCAATGAATAATGTTTGGAAATCTGCAAATAAAATAATGTTAAAAAATAAATTAATGGAAATGCAATTAATCTGTTCTTTCATCCCCACTCCAAACCTTTCCACGGAAGTTTGTTTTTTCCTCTTCAGAACATTTCAATAATGTGTGATACAAGTGTCATTACACAGCTCCAATGCATGACCTGTTCCAACATTTTCTGGGAGTGTCTTTTTAATAAACTATTTAATTTTTTCCCAGACCCTCAACATTTCGTTAATCTCCCTTGTACTGATTACCTTATCGACCTTGGGCTCCTCCCCACTATGTAATTTCCTGCATTTTAAAACCTCTGTAAGCTGCTGCTGTTTAACTCCTTCAATCCCTCCATTGGCAGTTCCTCCCTGTGTTTCTCCATGGGTCGTCAACAACAAGCAAAAACAATTCAGTAGAGATGCTCGTAGGGCTAAATAAGCACTGAACTAAGCAAGACTGCCTGTAACTTGTGAAACCAAACGTTAGGCAGGCTATCTAGTGGAGGGTGATGGAAACTCTTGATTCAAATATCTGCTCATGACTTAAAGCAAAAAATCTCGATCATGATTTTTATATCTCAAATTGCTTGTGACTTAAGGTGCTCGTGTATCAAGATACCACTGTATAATAATATTTCATTACAATCACATATACAGCTTTTAAATGAAGAAACTGAGGTTCAGGACCTGCCCAAAGTAACACAGGTAAATGCCAGAGAACTGAGTCCTCTGACTTTAGAACCAGTCCTCCTTTTACTGTACTTTGCTGCTTCCCTCCTTGAATTAGGATCTCTAGGTCACCTCTAGATCTAAGGCAATGAGTTTTATTGATAGTTTCTTTCCTAGTTCTTGTTTTCTGTGAAATTCTGGGCATTACTATTTTTGCTATTTTTTTTCCTATTTACTCCTTAGCTGTTTTGTGAAAATGCCTAGGAGCTTCCTTACTCCATCTTACCTCCCCTACACTTTTTTAAAATTTAAAGCTGTATTGTTAAGATGTGCAATACACAAAACAAAGACAATCTTAATGGTCCTTTTAGAGACACTCGATACCTGGTCAAGAACCTGATATTCCTCTATTTTAAGCTGTGGTCCAGAAATCCAAATCCCATTCTCAGACATCTTTGTCACTCACAATTTACTTTCCAGATTTGCTTTTCTCTTCTATTGATCTTGGTGTCTATTGGCAGCAATTCTGCTCCCTACCCAATACTTCCACTAGATTCTTGACAGTTCTATTAATGCTCTAATGGATCACTTAAAGTGGATAGAAGTCATCTGACTTAACAGGTTGTAGGAAGCTCTCAGCTTTATTCTAGATATAAGCCCAGGAAGAGAGCAGATCTCTACTGTTGATAATAGGGTGGCAAATAACTGTTTTAATACACTAAATTGGGAATCACAATCTATCAATATTCTTCTTCTGCTGACACTTACTGGGTGTTCTCTCACCTGAGAGCAACTATGGAGACTCATCATCATTTCTTGGAGAACAAGTAATTGCTTTGTCTTCAGAGGATCCAACTCAATCTTTTTGACTCTGTGTTGAGTTTTCTTCTCTTTTTCCCCTTTAACCTTCTGAAATTGATCAGGAGTCTTTTTTTAACTCAGATGTCATTTTTTTCTTTTTTCTTTTTTGTTTTAAAGTAGCACTTGATTCTTCCTGATATATAACTGGAGAATGACCTCTTTTATATTTTTTCCTCCTACAAGGAAAGCTACTATCCACTTTAAAGTTAGATAATAATCACTTGGTTTTGGCAGAAATACAAACATCATGCACTCTATCTAGATCACTACAAATTTCTTCCTGTTCTTCATACTTGCTGGAAGCAAGATCCTTAGTCCTTTGTTGTTCTTATAACCTATTTAGAGATTGTAGTTTGCCATTAACTCTAGAGTCTTTGACCTTTTCCTCATCATCTTAACACCTCACATTATTGATAACAGTTTACCTATTAACACCTCTATAATCACACTTGAATTTCTTTTTCTTCTCTTACAAGTTTCATGCCTTGTCTTACCAATATGTCTTACTTCTCTGGTGCTAGCAACTTCTCTTCCTCCTTGGGTCCTCTGCTCTCCTCCTCTTATTCTTACTTTGTTTGCTTTCTTTCTATCCACTTCTTTCCTCCTGGAGTCCTTCTCCTTTAGCTTTGGGATCTTTTTCCTCATCTGTTTCTCTTTTTCTTCCTCAATTTCCCCTTCATCTTGTCTTTCATTACTCCTCAAATTCTCCACTTTTTCTTTCGGTTCTATCCCTTCTTTTTAGCTCTAGTCTCTCTCCTTTGTTGTCTCCCTCATCAAGTCTTCTAAAGTTTTCACAGCCCAAAATTCAATCACTGATTTTCTAATTTTTTCTCCAGAATTATTGCATCAGTGCACGCAAATGTATGAGTGTTCCAATTTTCCCATGTCCTCTCCGGCAGTTATAATCACTGATTTTCTTTACAATGCTAAAACACTTCAACTTTTATTCATAATTCAATTTTCCTTTTCCTCCTCCTCTTTCCCTCTTTTTCTAGATGAATTCATCATATTCCTTTTTTTTTTAACCCAACCTTTCTCCCACCAAACCTTGAAGTCCATTTAGTTCTTCCTGAATGGATTTTTAGGTCAATTTCTTTTGGTCAACCATGGATTTTATTGAGGGGCTAGTAATGTTTGGGCATTTGTACAGTCAGTACCATATCACCTCTAAAGAAGAATGTCTTGAAGGAAGGCCTTACCAATTAGAGGAAATCCATCTTTCCCCTTCTCAGGTCCTTTTCAATGACTGTGGTGAACACCTTTGGTGAACATATATCTTTCTGTAGAGGCCCTTTTGCATTATATTATCCTCACTGATCAATATTATTTTCTGGTATTGATGATGTTTTGATAAGATTGAAATTTCTTACCTTATCCTAGGTTGTCCCATTGATACCACATTAAGAATGTTTGGGGGAAAGGAATAAGTAATTACTATAGTGCCTATTATTTGTCAGGCAGTGCGTTAAATGCTTTACAAATATTATTTTTCTTGAGCCTCATCAATACCCTTGGGAAGTAGGTGCTGTTATTATCCCTACTTTACACTTAAAAAAATTGAAGCAAGCATATATTAGAATACCTGTCCAAGGTCACACAGCTAATAAGTATCTGAGGCTGCATTTGAATTTGAGTCTTTCTGACTTCAGGCACAAAACTCTACACTCTGCTACCTATCTGCTTCAGATTAATTATGATTAATTGACAGTCAGCTCATATACCTGGGCTACAGCCTTAGCCAAAATTGTTGGAAAACTGAGAGAAAAAAATGGTGAAGCAGAGCTGGGATGTCAGAGAAGTTCTAGTCTGATGTACACGTAGTTCCTTACTGGAGAAGACACTTTAAAGTATATTTTGCATTTTGCATTACTGAGTTAAATTTTGTAATCCAGTGCTGCATTCTCTGTCCTTTAAGTCAATTCTATAACTAGAAATATGCACCCTCCTATAGAATATCATTTTAAAAGACTCCTTAAATCCCCTTTCATGTTTTAATGAATGATACTCTCAATACATGTGCAGATCATTTTCATAAAGATTTTGCAGAGGCAAGAATGTAGTTATATGGGCCAGTACTGATTAATATCCACTTGATTGACTTTTGGAACTGGAAATGTATGATTTTTCCCATTTTAAAGTTTTCTTTTTTCTCCCTGAAATATATTTGAAAACACTATTTTTGATGCTTTCAAAATTGAGACACTCTCAGAACATTTCTTTAGTATGTTTTTGGTCTGATCCAGTTACTCTTTCCAATTTCATCTTCTTAACCACTATTTCAATTTCTTCACATAATAAATTGGGAATAGACATAATAGGATCCAAATATTAGAGTTCTATTTTCACTGAAATTGAAAATTGATCATTATGTTAACTCTGAAAAGTCTGTTCCATTTTTCTCTTTTTGTTGTCCTTCTATCAGTTTCATCTATGACTAATCCTGGGATGATATGGTTTAGTTCAATCAAACTAAGCTTCCTATAGCCTTATTTTTTCTTCACTGATTTCCCCCCCTGATTTATGGGGTAATAGTAGTTGTAATCTTCCACCAAACTTTTCCATAAAGATTTTTACAAATGAGTGTATATCATGAACTGATATTGCATTTGCTCTAATGTCTCTCTAAGAGATCAAGTGTTTGTTGACTGGGGAGGATTCTGGGCTAAATTGACTTCCTTATTGTGGTGATTGCTGTATATCAGAAAAACTTCTTCAGAAGATGGTACTTATCAAGGATTCCTTTGCTTTTTTCATTTTTCATTTTTCAAATTTGATAACTCCTTTGAATGTTAGGTTGAAATTGCTGAAGCTTCCTTCTCATCAATATCTTTTTAATTTTATGTGAATTTTGACCTTTTCTCTAGTTGATTATCTGACTGCACACAGATGGCTGCTTCTGATATGACTCCCATTTCAGTGCTTGTTTTTTTCCTGTCTATTAAGATGTAATTTCATTTTTTATGATGTTGTTTGGTGTTCTTCATGTTCTTTTACCTTCTTTTTGGAGAAAGTATTACTTTAATATAGATGTTAGCAAGGAAACATTTATAAAGCACTTGCTTTGTGTGAGACACTGCTAAATTCTGGGTGCTCAAATATAATAAAAACCAAATAGTCTCTGCCCTCAAGGAGCTTACATTCTAATGGGGAAAGACAATATTCAAAAAGGAGCTAAAATAGGATTTGAGTGGGGGAGAGAATTAAGGTACCCACATAGGGATTTAATTTTGAAGTCCAGGAAACCAGGAAGGAGGGGATTGAAGGAAAGCTATCCTGGGTCTTGTCACAAAAAGAGGACTCCATTAGAAAATCATTAATGGGAGAAGGGAGGGAGGCCTAGAGGAAAGATATTACAAAGTGAACATACAACAGGGATGATAGGGTGCTTGGGTAAGGGTCCTAGGTCAGTGATAGCAAACCTTTTAGAGACAGAGTGCTGGACCCCACCCCCACCCCACAGACCAAGTGCTATGCCCACCATTCCCAGGGACTGAGTGCTATGTCCCATCCCCCACCTCATCCCCTGGTCCTACTCTTTGCTCCAGAGAGGGGAGGGAGGAAGCACTCCCACTGGGCTGCTGGGCGGGGGGAGTGAGGAATGTCCTCAGGTACATGGAGAGGAGGAGAGGAACAACTCCACTTCTAGTCCCTCTGACTTTCTAGTAATGAATTCTGGCGGGTGACTGCAGGCATGCCCACAAAGAGGGCTCTGCGTGCCTTTTTTGGCATATGTCATAGGTTCATCATCACTGCCCTAAGTCATGAGAAAAGTTTCAGCATAAGACAGTAGAAGATGCATGATTCTGAAATCCAAAGTGTTAGTGTTAGGAATAGGGCTAGGAAGGGAATGGTAGTCTTCTGTATAGTCTATGCACCATTGATGCCTTTCTTTTATTAAACCTAAATAATATTTTCTTACAAAAATTTTTTGCCTTCATTCCCCTTGTCTACTTTTGCATTATTTTGTAAACATAGTTTGGAAGGTCTTGACTAGTTAAAAAAATCTTTCTACCTCTCAATTTTCTGTAGTAAATGTTAGTTATATTCATGTTGAGGTTTTTTTTGCATATATAGATATCTCCTTCAAGTTCTGATGACCAAGTATGTAACAAAATAAACTACCTAACTTCATTTCTCCTTCCAAAGAGAACCTATGAGCTACTTTTTCATTTAGCTTCAACTCTCATTTGTCATCTTGTTAGTTTTTACCATGAGCATGCCAGTATTCAGATGAACCAATTTTTCCATGAATGCCAATTTGCTAGTCTGTGAAAAGGGATCTGACATTTAGAGATCCCATACTTGAATTGGATAACTCACAAAACCCATTGATTCTTAGCATCATTTGCTCCCTTTTCTATAATTTTTCCACTATTACTGTAGAAGTAGAAGGAAGGAAAGAAAGCAATGTAAGAACTTTTTTTTTACATTTTTCTTGAGTTTCCATGGTCAAATAATTTTGTCTTTATGTATCATTCAATCCCTAATCCTTATAAAAGTTGTTCATGGGGGAGAGGGGATTTTGGAGGTGGCAACTGAAGAAGATTTAACTATTCAGCTTAGTTATGGATGGCATATGATAGAGAAGCCATTTGCAAATTGGAGTGTGTCTAAAATAGAATGACTAGTAAGTTGAAAACTTTGGAAACAATGACATATGAGGGTTAGTTAAAGAAACTGGGAATGTTTAGCTTGGAAAAGAGAAGTCTTAGGGAATAGATACTCACAAAATGCAAATGTTTGGAGGGCTGTGAGGTGGAAGAAGAAGACTTTGCAGTACTCCAGGAGTCTAACGTTTGTTACAAGTTGATTAATGGTTTTCAGTTTAAAAGAAATGAAATTCAAATAATTAGGACTCTACAAGAATGAAACAAGCAGTTTAATGGACTAGTGAACTCCCTCTTCACTAGAAGTGTAGTGAAACAGAGCTTGTTATGAATACTATAGAGATTCCCACAGTGGGTGGCAGATTAGATCAGATCTTTCCTGATTCTGCTTTACTACAGTTTCTAAGTTTTTTTGAGTTGAAAAAGACTCTACTTAGGATTTTTTAAACTTTTCTACAAAATAATCTAGAGTAGTAGTTTTCAAACCTTTTGGTCTAACGACCCCTGTACACTCTTAAAATCTTTTGAGGACTCCCCAAAGAGCTTTTGTTTATGTGGATTGTATCTATTGGTATTCATTGAATTAGACATTAAAACATATTAATATTATTATAAAATTAGTTTTGATATCACAGCCTCCCCCTCCCCTTGAAAGCATCTCATGGACTCCTACTGGTCCCTAGATCAAACTTTGAGAACTACTAATCTAGACTATTTCTTTGATGCTCCTCTTAGTTACATGACCTGACCTTCTTTTAGGTTATATCACCTAGAGAGAACATTTCAGTCCAATTAGCTTGTAAACCTGACTTTTCAATTTAGAGCAGTCCCATTGTCAAACTTTGTAGGGCACTATTGGGTAAAAAGTCACTGCTTACTTACTATTTACTGAGCAGTGGTCTCAGTGCATCAGTGGATATACCAATTGTACTAAGAAATAGAAACTGGTTTGTGTAAGTCTCTAGAAAGCTCTTCAAAGATTTTTTATTTATCGTCTTTTCTCCAGTGTAGTGGGATATAGGACATGGAAGCAAGAGAACCATTAAAAAGTGTTTAAAAGAGACAACAGGGAGTAATTAAAGAAGGGAATAACTTTTCCAGAGGAATGGGAAAAACACATCTCTTCTGTCAATCTCTTCAGTGTTCACAAATGGGTCTGCCCCTTATAGCAGGGCTCATTGTGTATATCTGGCCCAGAAAATTGGTAGAAATGGAAACAGGGACAAATAGTAGGCCTGGATCTTTATAAGAGGATACCCAAGGGCTTACACTAAGCCCAGAAAGCTAGTTGCTCAGGAAAGTGAGTGAGATTTATTGTGGAGAACACTATATTCCAAAGACAACAGGATGCACATGCCATTCAGTCAGCCAAGAATTGAATCCAATTTAGCAAATATTTATTGAGTATTCAGTATTAGCCATATCAGCCCTGTGCCAGTCATTGTGGAAAAAAATAAGCCATATAAGTAAGTCTTAGCTCTTGCCCTCAGGAAACTTACTGGGGAAACAAAACATAATATGGGCAGCTAGGTACCACAGGGGATAGAGCCTTGGGCCTGGATCCAGGAAGATTGATGTTCTTAAATTCAAATCTGACCTTAGACACTTACTGTGTGACCCTGGGCAAGTCACTTAACCCTGTTTGCTTCTGTTTCTTCATCTATAAAACTAGCTAGAGAAGAAAATGACAAATCATTTTAGTATCTCTGCCAAGAAAACCCCAAATGAGGTCACAGAGGGTCAGACATGACCAAAAATGACTGAACAACAAAACACCATGTAGCCAAATAATAAATAGTTAATTTTCTTCCCCTGTCCCTTGAATTGCTATTTAAATGCCAAAATGAGAGTCATGGACAAGAAGTATGGTAGGAAATCTGAGCAGGAAAAGGTGTAGTGGTCTTGGAAGACTTCATTGAAGAGGTAGGGTTCAAGCTGGGTCCTAGAAAATGGGCAGCTTTTCAAGGGACAGAGTAGAAGTGGAATTCAGAGAGCAGTTCTTGGTTTCACTGATTCTCATGTTTGGAAGGCATCTAACCTAGCCAATACCAAATAAAGAATCTCCTCTGCCTCATAAGACCTCTAGTGGTGGAAGACCCCTCTGATGACTGTTACTTGTGTGACTTTGGGCAAGTTGGGGGCCCCAAAATGAGGTAGCTAGACCAGAGAGTGCTTCAGAGGTCCCCTCCGGTTCTATATCTATGGGCCTAGGAACTCCTTGGGGCATCACATTCCACTTTGGGGTAGTTCTAATCCTTAGAGATTTTTTTTCCTATATGAAAGTGAAACCAGCAACTTCCAGCTGTTGTTTCATATTTATCCCCCAGAGAAGAAGCAGAATCTCTTCCACATGACAATACTTCAAATTCTTGAAAAAAGTCAACATGTCCTTTTCCAAGTGTTCTCTTCTCCAGGATAAACACACCTAGATCCTTCAGTGGATTTTCATAGGGCATAGTCTCCAGCACTCATTGTGTCCTGGACACCTTCTTCTTGATTATCTCAAGCTTCTTAATGTCATTCCTAAATATAGGGCGTAAAGATGGCAAAGAGCAAAGGCTTGGCTCTTTATGCATGTTAGTACACACTAAAATCAAGGTTGGGTTTATGGCTTCTAGAAAAAGCAAAACAACCTTTTTCATAAGAAAAATTTGCTGTTGGTAGAACTGTGAACTGATGCAACCATTTCGGAGAGCACTTTGAAATGACACCCAGAGAGTTATAAAACTGTGTATACCCTTAGATCCAGCGACATCATTGTGGGATCTCTTTTCCAAGAAGATCAAGGAAGAAGAAAAAGGACCTATATGTTGCAAAATATTCATAGCAGTTCTCTTTGTGGTAGCAAAGAACTGGGAATCGAGTGGTGCTCAGCAGTTGGAAAATGGCTAAACGCATTGTGATATATGATTGTGATAGAATGCTATTGTGCCATAAGAAATGATGAGCAGCTTAATTTTTTAAAACTTAGAACTACATGGTAATGAACAGTGAAATAAGTAGAACCAAGAGAACATTATCTACAGCTATAGATTTTTAATATTTGAAAAATAACTTGTGAATGTCACCTCCAGAGAATGAACTGAAAAACAGAAACATGAAAGACATAACCTACATATACTTATCTGTTTACTAGATGATGCCTTTTATGATATAAGGAGGGGAAATAGGGGCTGAGATATTTGTAAATAAATTCTTTCAATTAAAGAAAAGAAAATTTGCCTAGGAATCTTCAGTCTATGCTCAGGCAGTTAAGTGTATGAATGGGACTTTGCTTTTATCCCTATTAAATTCCATCTTATTAAATCTGATTATTGTCATCGCATTGAATCTTGTTTTTGTTCAGTGTTCTTCAAAGTGGGGCCTGTGACCTGCCCTCAAGAGGTGTTTAATCCATCAGGGAGGAGTGGGAAGGTGTCCCATCACATCCTCCCCTCTCTAGTCAATAATAGGGCTTGTCTTCAACACAACTCCACCTGTCCTTATCCTTTAACATTCCTCTTTTCCTCTGTGTAAACTCCAAAGCTCCCCATTTCAGAATCAGGGAGTGGCCCCTTGGGGCAATGATAATCTAAGTGCTCCCCAGGGGCTAGGCAATGGGGGTGAAATGACTTGTCCAAAGTTATACAGCTAGCAAGTGAATGAGGCCAAATTGGAACCAGGTCCTCCCAACTCCAAGTCTGGTGCTCTATCCACTATACCACCCCCCTCATTTTTAAGGGATCTCCACACTCTTTCAGCAATTGGATTTTTTTTGACACCAAATTCAAGGCAGGATGGCTCTGATTCTAATAATTGGCATGGCTAGTTGTTTTAATTTCTCAAGCTTTTGCTCCTGGAATAGATGTCAATTGGTCCATGGTCCATTTTTTTCTTAGTGCTCCCTCAGGGCTGCCTGATTTACCCAGGGTTTCCATTTTCCTGAGCCGGTGCAGGCATTCACCCAAGGTCCTATGTCCGTGCTCATCAGAATGGAGGAGATGATCACATCTGGAATTTACACAGGATACCATTCAATAAGGCAGATTCAGCTCCCGGTGTAATCACATTCTCCAGAGCCTCCTACTCTTTCAAGTAGAATAAAGATGTTACTAGGAGAGTGAATATAATGAGATTAAACATAGTGGGGAGCAAGGTAAGTGGCCTTGCCTCAGAGAGTTTCCTGAAGCAAAGGCGCTTATAATGAAGACAGGACATGTATTAAGACCCCCATCCTACCGCATTTCCATAACAACTAGGCCAAGTGAATTCTACAGATGCAAGGGCAAGACCTCCTAGCCAGTCTCACTGACCCCCTGCTAGCAGCCTGGCATATAAATCTGAGAAACGGCCTCGCTCATAGAAATCTTTTACCAGCCAGGCCTTTTGCCAGGCTATCCAACTGATGCTTCCCAGAGAATAAAGCCCCCCAGAGTCCACATTTTTTTTCTGAAACTTATGATCTCTAGATGTTTGTTGTTTGCTTAGTGCATTACTGTTTGTCTCTGTGGCTAGAGTGCTGGGCTTAGAGTCAGGAAGACCTGAGTTCAAATGGGATCCTAGGCAAATCACTTAACTCTGCCTCAGTTTCCTCATCTGTAACATGAGCTAGAGAAGAAAATGACAAACTACTCTAGTGTTTTTTCCCATAAAACCCCAAATGGAGTCATGAAGAGTCAAACACAACTAAAAGGAGTCCGTGTATTATACCCATTTTTTAGTCTGTTGAGTACAAATGAGGGGAATGGAATTCAGACTCATGCAATCGACCCCAAGGCCTCAAATAGACCCATTAATCAATAAGTCAGTCAGTAAACGTTTATTAAGTGCCTACTAAGAGCCAGACACTGTGTGCTAAGTACTGGAAATGCAAAAAAAGGCAAAAGACAATCTTTGCCCTTGAGGACCTCATATTGCTGTATTCATGCCTTCACCATGTTCTAGTTTGTATAATAGTTATTCATGTACAAGTGTCTACTAAATTATAAGTTCTTTAATACTAAGAAAAGGAGCCTTGGCCTTCTTTGATTTCCCTACAGCCCCTAGCCCAGGAAAAAGTATAGCAGAGGTGCTTCATAAGTGTTGAACAAGTCAATGAATGTTTGAATGAATGAGGAATTTTCCAAAGCAGGTTTTGGACTAAGATAGCATTATGGATTGAGACTGAGGGATGGCTGGGAGAGTTTATAATCCCTCTGTGCAAGCCTGACCTGAGAAAAGGCTTTGATCACTAACTTGAAGTCAATGGGCCTGCCCTGGGACATAAAAGGTGCTATTTCCTGGTGGCCAGGAAATCCCCAGAAACACCCTGTTGCCCTCACCAGAGTCAAACCCTAGTTCTCTGAATGTAAAGAATGCAGCCACCCAGAGACCTCTACCTGACATCCTAGAGATTGTTTGTTATGTCCACAAAGGATGATACTTTTAAGAAAAATAACTGATTTTAGCCCATAGCAACAAGTGCAAAAATAAAGACTCTACCACCATTGGGTTTTTGTAGATTCTACTTGTAGCCAATGGCCCTGCAGTGGCAGAGCTCTGTCAATCACCATCCAAGAGGCAGTGAGATAGTACAGCGGATACAGCACTGGGCTTGGGGTCAGGAAGACCTAGTTCAAATCTGGCCTTGGACATTTACTAGCTATATGACACTTAATCCTGTTTGCACCTCTAAAATGAGCTGTAGAAGGAAATGGCAGACCACTTCAGAGTATGTCCTTTACTAAAAAAACTCCCATTGGGCTCATGAAGAGTTGGACATGACTGAAACAACCCAACAACAAGACAATCAGTAACTGAGATGGAGGAACCCCAGTGGGTCAGCATCACACACACACACACACACACACACACACACACACACACACACACAGTATAGATCCCATAGGCTCAACTAATTGAAGTTAAATTAGGACAAAAAAAAAGTGTTCAAGTCCACACAGGACAAAGAACAAAGAAGAATAAAGAAAACCAGTTTATAGAACAAGTGAGATGGGCAATGTGGACAGGAACACCCAGGGTGACATTGGAACCTAACTTTGACACTTTTACTGGTCATGTGACTCTTGGCAAGTCATTTAACATCTTACATGACGCAGGTAAATCTTTATAAATTGTAGAAAAAGAGTTCCTTTAGCAGACCATAGAAATAAGAGCTGATATTTAAATATTACTTTGAAATTTATAAAAAAAAATAAATCTGCTTTGAAATAGTAGCCCTGTGAGGTAGGTACTACAGGTATTATTGTTCCCTTTTTACAAGTAAGTAAACTGAGCCTTAGGAATTTACATACATTGCCTAGGGTCTTATTTCTAGTAAGTGTCAAAGACAGAATTTGAACCCAATTTTTCCTTACTCCAGACCCAGCATGCTAATGACTAATCTACCTGACTTAAAGCACAATTTTTTTTTCTTTTTTTGATTGCCTCCTAGATATGTCCAATCATATATATCTATATGAATGCTAGTGTTGCCATCAACAGAAGCTCCAAGCAGCTCACATCTATACAAATAACAAAAGGCTTCCAAGGGAAGCAGACATTGAGAGAATATAATAGGAAATATTGTTCTTTTCTACATTTCTGCTAATTTTTAAAAATAGCTTTACTTTATGAGTGTTGCATTTTGTGTATAATTAGCAGCACAATTTCCATGAAAATGAGCAATCATTTACTAAGTACCAGCCACTGTAACTGAAAGGTGGTAAAATCCCACTTCCTCCAGGAAGTCTAGGAATCCTCATTTCCCCTCTTCCCTTTCCTTGAATCAGGGAGGAATCTGTTCCTCCTCCTAACTCCCACACCATTCTATTCTGTTCATATTTACATAATTAATCAGAGAGGCCACACCCCATTCAAACCATCTAATAACGGACAGGTCTCAAACATGTTGGTGAATTAGGGCCATGTCGACTTCATGCATACGAAGACTTCCCGGGTGGAATGGGTTGATGAACAATTTGTTGCAATGGCCATGAAGGCAGCCGAAGCAGATGCAGTGGAGAATTTAGAGATTGGTCAGACTCTGAAGACAGAAAAGTCATCCCATGGCATCCCAAGCCATCACCAGTTTTCCTGACTTTTGTGTTGCCATTGGACTTGGGTGACTCTGGAAGAGAGAGCGAGGCTGATGGCTTTGTGCAACTCTGCCTCACTTAAATCCAATTAATGCACAAGTCAAAACATCACCCTGTGATATCATCAGTCCTTTTTGAAACAAAGGACAAACAATATAATTGATGTATTCTGGTTTTTGTTATGCTTGTTTGTGTTCATGCTTTACTTTCCCTACTATACTACAATCTCTAGGTGGAAATTAAACCCGTTCAAAGAAAAAAAAAGCTAAGATAGAAAGCAATTGCAGACCCAGTAATGGATGAAGGATCTATGAAAGCAGCTACAGTGTAGATTGCTATTTCCTGCAGGCTAAATCTCAGAGACTGTCAGAGACTGGTTTGGAGGTGTGACCATAGGGAGTACCATTGTCTAGCCAGATGTAGAATCCTTTAATTTGTGTCCTACAGAGCATATCTAATTGGGGGATAATGAGATATAGCTAAGAAACTCATTTTAGGCTTTTTTCTTATTTACTAGTTACTGATCTGTATCTAATAAGACTTTGCTTAAGAATTCTCTACCTGATGAGAAGATGGTGTAAAAAATTCTGAAATGGTGCTCAGGACTACAGAAAGGGAATGACAAAGGCTCTGGGCTAGGAATGGGGAGTTCTGAGGTTTAGTCTGATTCTTGCAGCCTCACTTGTCCCCTTTATGCAAGAAGAGTCTAGCTAAGGGCTTTTACATTTGTGTTCTGGATCCCTTTGGCAATCTGAGAAAATCTATTTTTCAGAATAATGTTTTTGTGTTTAATCTATAATGTTTCTGAATAATTCATAAAATAAATTGTAAAGAATTATAGAAGAATGGCCTCAGACACTTCCTAGCTGTGGAACCCTGGGCAAGTGACTTAACCCCAGTTACTTAGCCCTTATTGCTCTTCTGCCTTAGAACTAATACTTAGCATCAATGCTAAAATGGAAAGTAAAGGATTTATTTATTTAATTATTTATTTAAACCCTTGACTTATGTCTTGGAATCAATATGGTGTATTGGTTTCAAGGCAGAAGAGCTGCAAGGGCTAGGCAATGGGGGTTAAGTGACTTGCCCAGGATCACACAGCTGGTAAGTGTCTGAGGCCAGATTTGAACCTAGAACCTCCCATATCTAGGCCTGGCTCTCAATCCATTGAGCCACACAGTTTTTTATAAAGTATTATAAAAGAAGTAAATATGTGAAATGTGGTTATCATTTAAGAAAATTTATAGACCTCCACATCAAGACCCTCTAAATAGTCATGTTATTCCCTCCCCTGCTCAATAAACTCAAATAGCTCCCTATTAACTCTAATATAAAATATGAACTCCTGTTTGTAATTTGAAGCTCTCTACACCCTGGCCCCTGTCTACCATTCCAGGCTTCTTTTATGTTACTTTCTTCCATATAGGATGGTCTAACCATTTGGATTTTCTTACCATTTCATACACTAGGTGCTCTATCTCTTAATTGTGTGCTTTTGCTTTGGATGGCATGCTTTCCTTCCTTCCATCTCTCTTGCAGTCTTGGTTTCCTCCAAGACACTTGGAGATCCACTTTCTGAAAAAGGACCTTCCTGATGTTCTAATGGCAAGTGCTTTCCCATTTAATATTATCTTGTGCTTCTTTTTTGTTTCATATTTATGCATAGATATCAATATATTATCTCCCCTGTTGAAATGTAAGCTTTCATAAAGCAGACATTGCCTCATTTTGGTCTTTGTATTCTTAGTGGTATCTGGCAATCAATCAATGAATCAATCAATTAATTTTTTAAACTCTCACTTTCTGTCTTAGAAACACTATTATGAATTGGTTCCAAGGCAGAAGAACAGTAAGGGCTAGGCAAAGTCTCGGTAAAGAGACTTGCCCAGGGTCACACAGCTAAGAAGTATCTGAAGTCAAATCTGAACCCAGGACTTCCCATCTCTAGTCCTGGCCCTCTAACCACTGATACATCTAGCCACCCCGATCAAGAAATATTTTGAAAGCACTTACTATGTACTAGGCACTGTGCTAACAGTCAGGATATTAAAAAAAAACTATCCCTTTATTTTATAGAAATAGAAAAAATAATAAATATGAAGGGAATTAATGGGAAAAATTAATGGGAATTAATGAAGGGGATTAATGGGAAGGACAGTCGCCTAGCAGTACCAGATCTCAAAAAATACTGTAAAACAGCAAAATAGCCTGGTACTGGCTAAGAAATCGAATGGCAGATGAATGGAATAGATTAGATATAAAACATATGGAAGGGTCAACAACCTTAGTAACCTAGTGGTTGATATACCAAAGACAACAGCTTTGAGGATAAGAACTCACAATTTGACAAAAACTATTGGGAAAACTGGGAAGTGGTGTGGCAGGAGCTAGGTATAGACCAATATCTCATATCTGATATCGATAGGGTCAAAATGGGTATATGATTTAGATATAAAGTGACACCATAACTAAATTAGGGGAACATAGGAGAGTTCATCTGTCCGGTCTATGGAGGAAGAAAGAATTTATCATCTGGGACAGTTCTGAAGGTCTTATGACAAACCATGTTATCCACCTCCAGAGAAAGGACTGTTGGTGTCAGATGCAGATCTTTCACATTAGTTTATTGATGGTTTTGTTTTGGAGTTTTGGTTTTATATGAGTATTCTCTTACAATGATGACCAATGCGAAAGTATGTTTTCATGATACAATATGAATAACCCAGATCAAATTGCTTACCATCTCCAAGGCGAGGGAGGGAAGGGAGAGAGGGAGACCCATTGGATCTTAAACATTTTGGAAGACATACATTGAAAATTGTTATTATATGTAATTAGGAACATAAAAAAATAAAATTTGAATTAAAAATGCACCCTTACGCTCAAGCATCTCATGAACTAATGGGAGAGTAACATAAAAAGATAGAGGTACCTTCAAGATGCATACCAGAGAGAAGGAATGTAACCTCAGAAGAGGAGGCTCAGGGAGCTGGAAGAACCAGGAAGACCCGTTGAAGGTCATTTGAGTTGAAGCTTGAAAGAATCCAGCGATGTCAAGAGGCAGAGGTGAGCAGGGAGAGGATTCCAGGTATGGATGCAGCCCATGTAAATGTGAAGAAATAGGAGACTGAGTTATCCTGCACAAGGAATAGAAAGTGGACCAGCATCGCAGGATCCTACCATGTGTAGGATGTGTAGGAGCAGAGTAAAGGAAGAGAGGGCTACAAAAGCAGGAAGGGACCGGGTTGTAAAGAACCTTAAAGGCCAAGCAGGGGACTTCCTATTTGATCTTAGAGGTAAAAGGAAACCACTAGAATTTATTGACATAGCCAGGATTTTGCATTCAGAAGATCACTTTGGCAATGGCATGTAGGATGGATTGGAATGGGGAGACTCATGAGGCAATTAGAAGGCAATTATGATAGTCGGTCAATAGGCATTTATTAAGTATTTATGATGTGCCCGACACTGTGTTAAGCCATGGAGAAAGAGAGAAAGGCAAAAGAGAGTCTTTGCTCTCAAAGAGCTCTGAGTATATAACATGGGAGATAACACGCAAACAGCAATGTACAAACAAAATATATGCTGAAGAAACTAAATAATAACAGGAAGGAATTAAGGGGACTTGGGAGAGGCTTCTTCTAGAATGTGAGGCTTTAGCTAAGACAAAGTTAGCCAAGGAAACCAGGAGGTGGAAATGAGAAGGGAGAGGATTAGCTGAGGCAAAGTTAGCCCCAGGAGGTGCAGATGAGGAGGGAGGCCATTCTGGGAATGAGGTTCTGCCAGAGAAAATTACTAGAGCCAGAACATGGATTGTCTAGCATGTTGGTGTCACAGTATTAAATAATATACAGTGGAAGAGGTACGGGGTGGGGAGGAGAGTGGTGTAAGGGATAAAATACTGGACATGTAAAAAGGGGCCAGGTTATGGAGAGCTTTAAAAACCAAATAGGATTTCATATTGATCCTGAGTAAAAGAATAAAATAAGAAAAAAAATAAACATATAAGCTAAAACCAACTAATTTGAGAAGAAATTTATTATGATAATAATTATAAATAATAACAATAGCTAACATTTACATAGCCCTTTAAGATTTGCAAAGCACTTTACCTCATTTGCCTCATTTAATTGTCACAGATCTCTCATTATTCCCATTTTTCGGATGCAAAAACTAAGGTTGAGAGAAACAAAGTGACTAGGGTACCTCCACTTAGTCATATCTGAGGAAGAATTTGAATTCAGCTTTCTCTGACTCTAAACAGGTCCAAACACACTGTCCACTATACTGCCTAGTGTAGAAACCTGCATTACTGTTCTTTACTAATCATAAGATCATCGCATCAGAGATTTAGAGAAAGTAGAGACCTTTGCAGCCATCTAATCCAACTCTGGCATTTTCTGGGTAAGAAAACTGGAAATCAAAAAGGTTATATAATGTCACAAAAGTAATAAACACCAGAGGCAGATTTGGTGTCACATCGCCATAGTCTACAACCTCATTAATCCTATCCTCACAAGGTGTGCTCATTGGCGTTCTCATAGTAGGACCCACCTAGCCTTGGTTTTCTTTTTCCTTTAAAATTTTTTTCAGGAGTGGGAAAGGACATGAATCATGGAACCATGGAAAAACATTCTAAATTAATTAATTAAATGAAAAAGAAAAAAGAAAAAAGAAGAGAGAATTTAGAACTCAAAATTGAAAAAAAGTTTTCTTGCTTACATAACGTGAAAATATTGCTATTATTTTTGTCTTTAACTACATAGTTTTATTCAACATGAACATTCTTATTTTGGTCCTGTTATTTTTACTGTCAATCACTTCTTATAAACCTTATATTTTCTCAATATACAGAGTATTCTCATAATCAGCTATGCTTATGGCACAATGATATTTCATTATGTTTACATAGAGATGGGGTAGGACTTGTGATTTCACTGCTATAGGGACCAACTACCTTAGCCACAAAAACAACTTTTCTACAACTTAGAGGCTTAACGGGTTGCCTAGCACTGGGAAAGATCTCTCCAGGGTTACATAGTCAGTATATTCCTGAGGCAGGACTTGAACACAGTCCTTCCTGCTTTGGAGGTCAGTTCTTTATCCATTACACCATTTATTCAGCTATTACCTAACTGGTGGACACTTGGGCTTTCCTCCCATTTTCTTCCTACAACAAAAAGTTCTAATAAAAATATTTTTCAGTAGATAAATCTTATTCCTTGACCTTGTCAATAATCTTTTTAAGGTAAAGTTCCAGGAATTGAGCCACTGGAACAAAGTACATACATATTTTTGTAACTTTTACTGGATAATTACATAGTGTTTTTTGTAAGTCCAATTTATGGAATGAATTAAAATCAATGCATTATTTTCTCATTAATATTCTTGGGAGGGAGGGTGTTATTTTTGTTCACCCAATAGAAAACTCTTCTTATCTCAGAATGACATTCTTTAAAGAGAAGTTCATTTTCTTTTCTGTTGCACTCAGGTCTCTGCTATTCTTATTTAAAAAGCATCAAAGCATTTCTTCAATCAAGCAAAGAATCAGATTGTAGCTTTGAAAATAGAATATATTCATGTAAATAGTTAAAGTTTTTTCAAATTGACATGGAGCTATTATTTCCAAATGTCTGGGACTGAAAAATTATCTTTAGGAATTAGTCTAGCAATTATTTGTAGAGTGACTTTTGGGAGGTGTGTGTGTGTGTGTGTGTGTGTGTGTGTGTGTGTGTGTGTGTGTGTCTGTGTGTGTGTGTGTGTGTGTGTGTACACGTGTATAATGTGTGGGTGTATAAATGTGTGCATATATTGTGAGTTTTAGGTTCCCCTGTTTTGCCAAGTGATGAATAGCAAAGAGAATTGGTTTGCACATGTATGTCTGATGCCACCCTACACCTGAAGTATTTTTCCATTCAAGCATCTCCATTCACTTTGGGGTATTGCCTACATCCACTGGGCTTCTCTAGCCTTTGGTTACTTCAGTTCATAGACAGAGCCTTCAGGGAAACCTACCCCCACTCAGTCAAAAAATAATAAAAAGGATTTGTACCTCTAGTTAGAAACCTGAACAGCACCAAAGAAATAAAAATTTTCCCATTCTTCCTTTCTTTCCATTGGATACAAAGTGGGTCATCTTTGCTATGATCAGAACCACAGGATTTGGAATTCAAAGGGACTTTAGAGATCACCTAACCCAACTCTTCATCTTAGAGATGAAGAAACTGAAGCCAAATATTAGAACTGGAAGAGACCTTAGATATTTGTATTAGCACCCTCTCATTTGTTTTATTTTTATTTTAATTTTTTTATTAAAAACCCTTACCTTCCATCTTGGAGTCAATACTGTGTATTGGTTCCAAGGCAGAAGAGTGGTAAGGGCTAGGCAATGGGGGTCAAGTGACTTGTCCAGGGTCACACAGCTGGGAAGTGTCTGAGGCCAAATTTGAACCTAGGACCTCCCGTCTCTAGGCCTGGCTCTCAATCCACTGAGCTACCCAGCTGCCCCCAGCACCCCCTCATTTGACAGAAATGCAGAGGGCAGAGGTGACTTGCTCTAAAATCACATAGTGATTAGTGAGAGAGTTGAAACTGGAATCTCTCTCTTGACTTCAAATTTAGGGCTCTTCTCATTATGTTGCATGATCTATGCTACTTTCATTATGGTAAATATTTTTACCCAGTAATGATATTTAGATGTTGGAAACATGACACATATATTGCTGTTGTTGTTATCATATTATTTCTACAAGAGTATTATTATACTCTTCAATACTTATTATTTCATCAATATGTGAACACTCTTCATTGCTGCAGAACATAAACCTACCATACCATATTAGTCAACTACCTTTTTGTAAAAACCTAGTATGTGCCAGAAACTTTACTAAGAAAGCACATATCTTCTTCTCCTCCTTTCCTCCTTCTTAATAAATAAATAAAAATAATGACACGGTAATTAAACCTTTGATGATAAACCTTTTCCCATCTTTTTATTTTTGCAGATGACAGATATACAATCTATCATTAGATTTATATGGAGGGAAACCCCCTCCCAGGATCACATACTGGAGTCCTACCTATGTATTTATTGCATGTGCTACAACATGTCAGTATGCTCAAGAGTGGGTCATGGGACAGTGATCTAGGCACATGATCTGGAAAGGATCAGGTTAGGATCCAGAGTAAAGGAGAAGATATAAAAGAGGGAGTTCCAGGAAGTGGACTCTCTCTATTTGCTCTGGCACCGGGTGAGAAGGACAGTGGTGGAGAGAGCCATGTGGAGAGCGCCCTCGTGGCTAGTTTAGAATAGGCTTCCTTCTCTCTATTTGTCTTCCCTTATTCAAGTAAATATTATAAACTCTATGGAAATTAAGGACTAGAGTTTAATTCAGTCTTAATAGACCCATACTGGAAAATTTTCCTTTTGGAGAAGAATCTGTGAGTATTTCATTGAGAAAACCTTAAGTCAATTAGGGCTACTTTCATGCTAGGATGTGGTATCAGAGAAAGACTTTAGTGGAGGAAGGACCTTGGTGGATAATCATCATCATCATCATTAATAAAAATATAATGTTGATGAGAGAGATAGTGTGGACCAATGGTAGCACTAGAGTCAGAACAACCTGGACTCACATTCTGCCTCTCATACATATTGGCCATATGACACTGGAGAAGAACCTCTCAAAGTCCCCAGATAACTCTGTAAGATTATAAATTGTAGAATAGTTGCCAATCTCCTATCATCAATGAATTTTTCTCATGAATGAAATATAGGTGAAATCACAGATCTGAACAATAATAGCAATAATATTACTACTTCATATTTATATAGTAGAGACAGTATTATATATCAGATTAAATGTTGGGCTTGGGGTCAGGATAAACTGTGCTAATTTTCCAAGCTTAGATTTATTGTGTGACCCTGGACAAATGGCAACACATCTGGGCCTCAACCTCCTCATTTGTAACATGAAGGAGTTAGAGTAGACTCCTAAAATTCATTCCAGGTCTATATCTTTAAGTCTATAAACATAATCTTTATATATTTGTAGCCCATACGACTCCTTAGTACTTATTTCCCAAGTCAGAATGATTAAATTTACAGCAATGGAGTGGATTCTCACATTGAGAATTCCCCACATTAACCAAATCATAGATCCATCCTATATATAGTACTTAAAATATATATAAAGCATATACTATTTGTCTCATTTGATTCTTGCAACAATTTTGTGATAGACAGGGATTATTATTCTCATTTCATAGGCGAGGAAACTGATACTCAGACATTACAATATGGGTAGTCAGATCTAGTCAGATATATAAGGAGAGACATATAGAAATGGTTATAGTGATTTATGAATCCACAGCAATAGCAAATAAGGCTCAAAATGCTATTAAACCAGTGGTTCATTCTTATATGACTGACTTTTGATCAGTATGTTTAAGGTGTATGAGTTTGCTTGTGCCTATATTGGTTCATTTGGAAAGGATGCCAACTCCGTTTGCTTATTTTTGAGTATAAAAGAATGTACCCCCTGGGGGTAGAGGCAAGGAGCCACTCACACTCAGCTTGCAGTCCTGAAAGAGCTGGCCAACTCCTGGTAGGACCTCATGTGTTCCTGTGGCATATCTTGGAATTAGGACAAAAGGGACCCAGATGGCATGTTATCCTCATTGTTTCCTTTGCTTTACTATTGATAAATTATAACTAGTTAGGTTCTGAGCTGTATCTTCCTTGAATCCTAAATGGAGTAGAAAATTAAGTGACTTGTCCTTATTGGTGGTTGCCTCCATTACCTACTAACTCTATGCCCAGGTCCAGTTATATATAACTTTTCAATCATTCCCTTGATAGTCACCATACTACAATGTGAATACCTTCTTTCCTGTCTGTTTCTCCCCTTTCCAGTTCTAGGACTATTATCAAATCAACTGTGTCATTGTTTTTGAAAAGGGTGTATTTATCTACTCCTCTGTGGTTCCACTGTAACTTTTCAAGCCAAAATCTCTCTCTCTCTGACCATCATTCTCTCATATGTGCTATCTTCTTTTTTTTTAAGTATAAGCTGTTTGAGGGCAGGAACTACTTTTGTTTTTGTATATGTATCCCTAGCATGTAGCACAGAGCTTGACACATAGTAATCACTTAATAAATGCTTTTTCATTTATTTATTCATTCATTCATTTAAAGTCACACAGCTATCAAATTGTAGAGCCAGAAAATAACCCAAGACTTTTGACAACTCTTTCCACTACATCTCTCTGCCTCTCAAAAAATCCATTCACATTCTTTCACCTGAAACCCCCTGTAGCATAGAGATATCCTCCTGGTCGTGGGGTCTCAACCCTCTTCCACCCTGTCAAGGCTTGGTGTGAACTGCCCACCTCATGGCCCTGATGGCACAATAAGTTTTCACCACTAAACTGGACATGTGCTACAGCCATAAATGCCCAGAGTAGACCAGAGCCTAGTAAAGAACTGAGGACTATGGGGAAGTGGGTGGCAGTAGTAAGAAAAAGTCTGTTCAATTTGCTCATGTTTGTGACCATCTCCAATAAATGATGCCTTGTTGAAAAACTTGTTTAAAATCCCCGTAGAAAACATCATACATTTTTAGGCTTATGGGTGAAATTTGGGATGTTAGTATATAGCTATGGAACAAATCCGGGTTTTCCCCTATTGGGTAATATTGGGAAAGGTAGTGAAAGCAATTGTTTTCCTCAATCTTAACCCAATTGATTAGAATATCAAGAAATCAGGTTCTCTTTCTGAAAACTGGCAATAATGACCCCCAAAAAGGCAACAGCCAATGTTTGAAGGAGTTAAGATGAACATACTAATACATTGTTGGTGGAGTTGTGAAATGGAGTTTGGTAAGGATTCTTGGAGAAGTTCTAGCTTTCATTGTTGCTAAACTGCCATCTTGGTTCTGCCCTAGTAAAACTGTTTTGGAAAGAAATTTAGAGTTATTCAAATGAATTTAATGAAATGTCCATATCCTTTGAACCAGAGACCCCAAGAAAGCCATTGATTAAAAAAAAGGCTTCATACACTCCAAAGTATTTATAGCAGCATCTTTTATGATAGTTAAGAATTGGAAATAAAGTAGATGTCCATTAATTGGGGAATGTTTAAATGAATCATGGTACATGAATGCAGTGGGATATTACAGTGCTATAAGAAATTAAGTGAGGGGGCAGCTGGGTAGCTCAGTGGATTGAGAGCCAGGCCTAGAGATGGGAGGTTCAAATCTGGCCTCAGACACTTCCCAGCTGTGTGACCCTGGGCAAGTCACTTGACCCTTATTGCCTACCCCTTACCACTCTTCTGCCTTGGAACCAATACACAGTATTGATTCCAAGATGGAAGGTAAGGGTTTGAAAAAAAAAAGAAATTAAGTGAGAAAGAAATACAGCGAAGTATGGAGTTATATAAACTGATGCAGAATAAAGTTAAAAGAATCAAGAGGATAATATGTACAGTAACTACAATAATGTAAATGGACAGAACAATGATACACGAAAAGACCAGAAGTAAACAGGTAAATAGGACTTGAATGAAGAGATATCAGAGGATACCTATAACCCACCTCTGTGGAAGTGAGAAGTCCACAGATATTTCATATTACACATGTGTTGGGGCCTTTTCTCAATCAAATGTGCTACCTTTTTTATACAGGATGGTTATATGGGAGGGGAAGTAGGGAGAGATGCATTGTATACTGTGGTGATATATGAAATAGAATAATGATAATAGCAATAAAAACATACATACATACAAACACATGCACTTTTTATTGATGTCTTTGTATTAAATCACAATCATTTCCCACACATTCCTTTGCAGACAGCTCTTCTTTGTGACAAAGAAAAAGTTTACCCCAAAAATAATCCAATATGGAAACTATCTGACAATACTTATTGTATTCTATTCTAGTAGTTTTTTGTTTCTGTGCTGTGATGACAATTATTATTTTTTTATATATATGTATATATATTACATGTTCTCTGGAATCTTCAACCAATGAAACTGTTATTACTTAGTCCAATGGATTTTTTTCAGTCTTCATCCTCATTTAATCTCTTTGCAACTTTTGGTGCTATTGAACACCCAGGTACTATCTCTTCTCTTACCTGTTAACATTTCTTACTTTTCATCCTATTCCTAGCTTACTGACCATTCCTTCTCAGTCTTCTTTATTAGTTCATAATCCATCCATCTCCTTCCCCCATGGTGTAACTATTCCCAAGAAATATCCTGGTTCTTTCTTTTTCTGTCTATACCATCTCTCTTGGAAATCTCACCCATAGGTTTAGTTGCCATCTTCGTGTAGATGACTGTAATCAATACATTCATCTCTAATATATCTCCTGAAAAGCATAAACTGCCTCCTGAACATCTCCCGGATATTTTATAGGTGTGTTAAACTCCAGATGTCCAAAACAGAACTGATCTTCCCCATTAAATAATAAGTTACTACTTATATAGTACTTTAAAACTCTCAAAGTGCTTTACAAATATTATTTCATTTCATCTTCCCAACAATCCTGGAGGTTAGAATAATATATTATTAATATAATTATTCATTGTACCAATATACTTAGTAATAATAATATAATAATTATTATAAAATAGTATTCTATTATTATCCCCATTTTCATGGGAGCAGACCCATAGCGTTAAAATGACTTATTCAGGACTCCACAGCTAATAAGCATTTAAGGTTGAATTAGAGTCAGTTCTTCCTGAATCCAGGCACTATACCCTGTCCATTGCACCACCTCACTGTTATTCTTCCAAAATTCCATTGTCATTTAGAGTGTCTTATCTTCCCGTCACTCAGGGCTTTAGCCTCAGAGCCAGCTTTGGCTTTTTCTGCTCTTTTATACTCATCCTATATCCAGCCAGTTGCCAAATCTGGCCAAGACTATCTTCACAACATCAATCACATCCCTTCTTTTCTTTCCACTAATCCAATCACCACCATAGTTCAGGTCTTCATCACCTCTTATTTGTGTTGCTTGATATCCTTCTTAATTTATCCCCCCCATTTCCAAACTTTTCCCATTTCCTACCCATACTTCACATGACTGTCAAAATAATCATTCTAAGGCATAGGTTTGGTCATGTCAATCCTCTACTTTTAAATCTTTAGGCGTTTCCTATTCCCTAAAAGATGAAGTACAAGTTCCTTAGATTGAAGTTCGTATCACTCCTTGGTCTGGATCCAACTTCCTTATAGCTAGCTTTATTCTATACCACTTCCACTTCAGAAACACTATATTTTAACCCAACTGGATGACTGTTTCTTGGACTCAATATTCCATCTCCCACCTCTATGTATTTGTAACAGCCATCCTTCATGCCTATCTTTCTTCACTATCTTCCTGAATTCTTATTTTCCTTCAAAATTTGACTTAGGTTACCTCCTCCAGGAAGCCTTTTCTGATTATCCAAGTTATTAGTTACTTTGCTTTCAATTTTCTTTGTGCTATATTTATTTGTTTATAGGACATATCTCCTAGTAGTATAAATATTAATTCCTTGAGGGAGGGAAATTTTATTTGTGTCTTTGTGTCCTTAAAGATCCAACATTATACTCTGCACTCAGCACATGTGTAACAAATGTTTGTTGATTTGAATGGAATTGGAATTGGGTTGTATAAGTCTAGCTTGAGAAATAGTGGGAACTCTCATGTAAACAAGTTAAGCCTCACTCAAGAGTCCTCAGCAACTAAGCTCACAGAGAGGTAAGCAGATATGTCAAACATCCAGAAAGTTCAGTCCAGAGAGATGACAAAAAGGAAACAAAAGACTTAGGAAATCAAGAATGATAGATATAGAGGGCAAGGAGAACTGTGAGATGACCTGCAGGAAAAGGGACAATGTAGTATATTGTAATGTATATTAGATTGAGAGGCAGAGGACATGGGTTCAAATTCTGCCTAGCTGTCTAAGTTAGTAACTTAATAGCTAGAGAGCTGAGCTTGTAGTCAGGAAGATTTGAATTGGAATCCTGCCTCAGACACCAGCTTTGTGACTCTGGGCAAGTCACTTAACCTCTTTTAGTCTTGATTTCCTCATCTGTAAAATGAAAATAATAATGGTACCTTACCTACCTCACAGAGTTGTCAGGAGCATCAAATGAGAAAATATATATAAAGTGCTTTTTAGCCATAGAAACCATAGAAACACTAGCTATTTGATTCAATTCAGTAAACATTTATTAAGCACTTACAAAAGTTTTTATGAAAAGATCTTCAGTTTTAGTGGACTGCAAGTATTAAGTATTAAGCAATATAATATGGCAGTTAAATAAAAAACCTACTTATATCTGAGGCTTCATTGAAGGATTTATAGTGTTGAGAATAATCAATCATTCCATTAACAATCATTTAATAAATTCTAGGCAAAATAGGGTAATGGACAAAGAATAAACCTTGAAACCAGCAGACTGGGATTCCAGTCCTGCCCCTGACATATATTGAATGTGTGAAGTCACTTAAATGATTAGTACTCTAAACAACTCTGTAAGACTATAAGTTGCAGATATGGTGTTGCCCTCAATTGTTAGATGTTTCCTAACTAAGGAGGTCTCTATACCACTAAAATGATATGTCTAGTTTATATCTTCTACTCTAGGCTCTGTGTCAGGCTTTGGGGATACACGAGCAGAAATAAGGAGTGGACCTGTGCTATATGGAGAAAAAGGAAGGAAGGAAGGAAAAAAGGAAGGAAAAAGAAGGAAAGAAGATTGAAAAAAATAAGGAACTAAGGCAGATAGACTAAGAGACTTGCTCAGAGATGTACAGCTGTTGTGTCTGAGGACAGACTGAAATTCACATCTTTCTGACTCCAGTCCTAGTGTTATATCCACTGCATTACCTAGCTATTCTACTGACTAGAGTTCTTTATTTACTTTTAGTTTTTTAAATTTTGGAAATTTTATTTAATTAATTTATAATATTTTTCCATGGTTACAAGATTCATGTTCTTTCCCTCTCCTTCCCCCAACCCCCTCCCATAGCTGATGTGTAATTCCACTGGGTTTTTCATGTGACATTGATCAAGACTTATTTCCATATTATTGATATTTGCATTAGGGTGATCTTTTAGAGTCTACATTCTCAATCATATTCCCATTGACCCATGTGATCAAGCAGTTGTTTTTCTTCTGTGTTTCTACTCTCACAGTTCTTTTTCTGGATGTGGATAGTGTTCTTTCTCATAAGTCCCTCAGAATTGTTCTGGATCACTGCATTGTAGCTAGTAGAGAAGTCCATTACATTCGATGGTGCCACAGTGTATCAGTCTCTGTGTACTCCTGGTTCTGCTCCTTTCACTCTGCATCAATTCCTGGAGGTTGTTCCAGTTCACATGGAATTCCTCCAGTTTATTATTTCTTTGAGCACAATAATATTCCATCATCAACAGATACCACAACTTGTTCAGCCATTCCCCAATTGAAGAGCATCCCCTCATTTTCCAATTTTTTGCCACCACAAAGAGTGAGATTATAAATATTTTTGTACAAGTCTTTTTCCTTCTGATCTCTTTGGAGTCTAAACCCAACAGTGGTATGTCTGGTAGAGTTCTTTAAACAGATGTTGGATATCTAAATTTTGAGGATAGTATAGAAATGATTCTTGAGCATTCTACACTCAAAGTCTCTGAGATTTTGTGAAATAGCACTGGTTGGAAGTCAGAGTATCAGGGTTCATTTCCTGGTTCCTACTTCCTGTGGGAAGTCACTAATTATCATTGGATCTCAGTCTCTCCATATGTAAAATAATGAAGGAATCGGATTTGGTGGTGTCCAAGGTAACTTTAAGCTAAAAGATTTGTCTCTTTAACACTAATAGCAGAGTGCACTACATACAATTGACCCTTAACAAAAAAATTTTTGGACCGATCATAAAAATAACTGAAGTCACATTTAGTTCTGGATCCTTTAACTCCCAATATAGTCCCATTGTCACAGTATCATGCTGGCTTATCTTGGAGATATGTGAGCTTCAGTTATAGCTATGTTTTTAATATCATTGTTAAAGCCTGAATTTTCCCGGAGTTTAAATGTTTGGTCCTTGGGTAATTTTCAGGTTGGAGGATCCTCTAATTAACATGCCGATGGCATTTCTAGGGGACCAGATCACTAGATAAAGTATGTAGGGTGTCCGATCATAGCTATTCCTTTCCTAAGAAGTTATAGAAAGCCTGGTCTCTGAGGTCTTTGTGTCCTTTGCCTCTTTGAAGAGTCCTATAAAGTGGTTTGTATCTGAGGATACAATCTTTGTTTCCCAGGAAACCAAGGTCAAGGAGATAGGTATGCTTTAAAAATTGTTTTCAATTTATCCAGTCAGCCAATAAGCATTTATTATGTATTTAACATGTGCCAAACACTCTGTTAAGCATGGGGACAGAGGAAACCAAAAACAAGTGTCTTTGGGCTCAGTACCTGGAATTATCACTCCCAGAATTTCTTGAAGCTCACTCACCTTTACAACACTGCAAATTCACTTGGTTGTATGTATCTGATGGAAGGATACAGCTATAATTCATCTATGACTGAGGACTAACTTATCCTCTTCCCTCAAACTACATCTCCCATGGAGTTTTGGGGACTAGGAGCCCTAGTGTTTTCCCAGAAGTGAGAGTGTGATGAATAGATATCATATCCTCATATGGTACCTCAGAACAAGGGGATGAAAGGAGATTGTGTTGTTATAGCTCTAAAAAAAGATCTGATTCCTGAGAACTGAGACCCTGACCTCTTCTCTTAGAGAAAGCATGGTACTCACTGTGGAGCAAAGATTTGGGCTTGGGATTTGTACTCAGAGCATCTGTTAAAAGCACTGATTATTTGGGTTCTTTACTGATCTAGTCATTGAGCAAGACAAAGGGGCAAACTGGCCTGTTGTAGCGATGAATTCTCTATTTAGCAGTTTTGAGTTCATCCTACTCCCACTCTGATAGAGGGGTTTTTGATATCATAGGGAATGTTTGGAATTCCCACTTGGGAAACTCCTGTATTCCTAGAGGCTGTCCCTCCCTCCAAGTCTTTCTAAAGATCATAGGATTTAGAGGTGAAAAGGATCATGGATCTAAATCTAGGGTTCTGCCATTTGATGGTCTTAATCCAACCTCTTAATTTTATATATGGGGAAATGGAAGTCTGTAGATGCCAGGAAACTTGTCCAAGGTCACATATGTGATAAATAGAAGAGCTGGGGATCAGATTTAGGGGCTCTGAGCCCAAATCTTTGCTCTACAGTGAGTACAATATAATCTCCCTCAGAAGCCTTGATTTCAAGCAACTGCTCTATCTAGACTCCTGCCCAGGGGAGTCCACCCACCACAGGGATCCTAGATTGCACGAGCCTTTTCTTTCCTTCCTTCTTTGCATGCTCTCAGAGGAGAAGAGGTCGGGGTCAAGGTCCTGGGTTCTCAGGAATCAGATCCTTTTTTAGTGATATAACAACACAGCCTCCTTTCATCCTCTTGTTCAGAGGATAAATTAGTGAAGAGGTCAGCAGGATAATGCTATCAGGAGATTACCTCTTCCGGATAAAAAGGCAGGTTGTCTTCAGGCTCAGTGCTCTGCTGCCTTCATCTTTAAACAGGAAGCCAGGGCTGTGACCTTAACCAGTCAGGCTAGCCCATCTTTATTAAGAAACTAAAAACATGAAGGTCTGGGAAAGAGAAAGACTCCTCTCTTGACTAGGAGAAGGTCCCCAAGGAGCTGCCCACCAAGGGGCTGGATTTGCTCTGTTCTCCAGTTATGGAAACAACAGCCTCCAGCTTTGGATCTCCCACAGATCTGATTCACACTTTAACCAGTGTCAGCTAAAGGAGAAATGGGCTACAGGTTGCACTGCACCCTGGGAATTGTAGTTCTGCCACATCAGCAACTTTGCTGTTGAACACACAGTAGATGCCTCCTCATTACCACTCTAAGACTCCACGTGCCCCCTCTGAGGGGAGTGATGAAGAGCCCATTAAATAGTGCAATGTGAAATTCCAGGTTACTATATTTTGAATTAGTTTCTCTGCACCTTAGGGGGGGGGAAAATCTGATTATGTAAATAATGCATAAATCCCCTAAGAAAAGGGTAAACTTTAGTCAGGCTTTGCAACTCAACTTGAGCTTTTTGTTTTGAATGTGAAAAGAATTCCTTTGTGTACAAATTAGAAAACTTTTTTAAGCCTTGAGAGAGGCACTATTACATGATGGAGTCCTAGGTTTTACCTCTAGCCTGCATCCTTCCTCCTTCTTTCCTTGTAGTATGAGAAGAAGATGAGGGGAAGAGTGCTGGCCATTGCTGAATTTCCTCTATGGGTCTTGGATTCCATTTCTTGCAGATGTAGAGGCTGGATTAGGTCAGAGGTGGGAAATAAGTGACTCTTGGGCCACATGGAGCCCCCACCATTCCCCAGAGTGGACCAACAAGACTGAATTGGGACTGGGAAATATTGAACAAAATAAATAAAATACAATAAAACAGATGTGACATTAGATATTAAAACTATGCAAATATTTGGTGACCTTGGAGATTGTATAGGAGGATTAGTGGCTTCTGCATCTATTTGAGTTTGACATCATGGGATTAGACGCTTTCCAAGGTACCTGTCAGCTTTAACATCCCATAACATTGGGATTCCTTATACATTAGATTAGTAGTTGGGAGGCTTGGGTTCAAGTCCCAGATCTACTATTGGCTGATGGTATAGCCTTGTGCAAGTCACTCACTTTTCATTTCTAAAGCTTCAATGTCTTCATAAGTAAAATGAGGCAGTGGGACAAGATGACCTCTGAGGACCCTTACAGTTAGACAGCTATAAGGTCCAGTGATAAAGTGTTGGACTTGGAGTCAGAAAGACTCATCTTCATGTGTTCAAATCTGGTCTTAGACACTTACTAACTGTGTGACTCTGGGTAAGTCACTTAACACTGTTTGCCTCAGTTTCCTCATCTGTCAAATGGGTAGGAAAAGGAAATGGCAAACCACTTCAGTATCTTTGCCAAGAAAATCTCCAATGGGGTCACAGTTAGACCCAATTAAACAATAAAAACAAGAAGGTACAGTAATAGATCTCTGGACCTAAAACCTGGAAGACCTGAGTTAAAATCACTATGAATCCTTGGAAAGTTATATAACATCTGTTTGCCTTAGTTTCCTCAATTGTAAATTAAAGGTGATAATAATTGCACCTATTTTCCAAGATAGTTGTAAGGATCAAATGAGATAATATTTGTAAAATTCAAATATGTGAAAGTGTTTATAGCAATGCTCTTTTTATTGTGGTAGCAAAGAAGTAGAAATGAAGTAGATATCCATCAATTGAGGAATGACTAAACAAATTGCAGTACAAGAATATAATGGTATATTACTGGGCTATAAGAGATGATGACTGATAAATACAGAAGAGCAATAAATTAATTCAGAAAATTAATCAGAGCCAAAAAACCCCCAATATACACAATGACTATAAACAACTATAGGACAATTAAAAGTGAACAATGCATAATAAGCATAACTTTAAAAGGATATAGAAGATATTTCTTCCATTCCTTTGCAGAGGTAGGAGGTCCATGGATGTGGAACTCTGCATATATTTTCAGACTTTTCCAAAATATTTATCAGTTTTTCTTTTTCTCTTCTTTTCCCCCCTTAAAATATTCTTTGTTAAATGTGACAGCTTTCTGGAAGAGGAAGGAAGATTTTGGGAAATTTTTAGGCAATGTAGAAACAAAAGAAATCAATAAATTTTCATTATTTGTTTAAAAGAAAATTGAAATGACTTGCATGGTCTAGTTATGTGTTGGAGGGAGAATTTGAATTCAGCCTTCCTTCCTGACTTTGAGGCCATCTCACACTGTCATAGGTGTTGCTATCTTCATTTTAAAGGAAAGGAAACAAGATTCAGAAAGGAGAAATGACTTGCCCAGGTCAAATGACTAATAAAATGTCAGAATTAGGATTCAAGATCAAGCCCCCAGATTCAACTTTTGAGTAGTTAGAGAGGATGCAATAATGCTGAGGATTCCAGGGTATAAAAGTAGACCTGGGGAAGAAAGGGAAGGTGATAAAAGGCGAAATATAACAATGATGCAAGGAGCATCTTGGTAGCACAGTGGATAGAATACCAGGTCTAGAATTGGGGGACCTGAGTTCAAATCTGACATTAGACACTTCCTAGCTGTGTAAACCTAGGCAAGTCATTTTGCCTCAATTGCCTACTAACACAGAAGGTAAGGGTTAAAAACAAACCAAACCAATTATATGATGACATTGACCAGTTTTGGATGGAAGGTAGGCTGGGTCTTGGACCAAAGATTGCAGTGCTCTCTAGTACTTCAGCTCTGGTCCCTGACGTCTCAGCTACCCTCCCTAAAGAGTCCTTCACTGAGGGTTATTCCTGAGCCTCTTCCATAATAGCATTTTCCTGTACAGTGTCCTCCCTGCTAAGGGTCTGGCTAATATGACAAATCACACAAGGGACTAATGGATAAGAATTGAAAGTATCTCCCATCCATGTTACCATATTTGCATTCTAACTGTGGCCTTCAAAACCTTAACTCTATTTCTTTTCATTTCTAGTGGGTTTATTAACAAATTGAAGGAGAGAGAAGTTACATTGTTAATTTTAAATCAACAAACATCTCTTGAGTTCTTGCTGAGTTAGGGTCATTGTACAGATGTACCCCAGGTCATTCCTTAGTGTTTATAAAGCACTCTACAAATGTTGTCTTGTTCACTCTTCACAACGATCCTGAGCAGCTACAAAAATGGCATTATTCACATTTTACAGATGAGGAAACTAAGTCTCAGAAAGGTTAGTTGACTTTTCCAGGGTCACACAAACTAGTAAGCCTTAAAGTAAGGATTGGGACTCAGATCATTCTTGATTATAATAAAAATGATAATAATGTTGATAGGGGCATCTGGGTAGCACAGTGGATAGAGAGTGAGATCGAGAGACAGGAGGTCTTGGATTCTAATCTGGCCTCAGACACTTCCTAGCTTTGTGACCCTGGGCAAATCACTTAACCCCAATTGCTTAGCTCTTGTTGCTCTTCTTAGAATTTATATTAAAACAGAAAGTAAGGGTTTAAAAATAATACTATTGATAGCTAATATTTACATAGTACCTATTTTGTGCCAAGCACAGTCTAAGAGTTTTACAAATATATTTTTTCATTTTATTCTCATAACAATTATGGGAGATAGGTGATATTATTTTTTCCTATTATACAGATGAGGAAATTGAAGAAGATAGAAGTTAAGAGATTCACACAGAGGACACACAGATTGTAAATATCTAAAGTTAAGTTTGAACTCAGATTTTCCCAACTCTGGGTATTGTTCTCTATCCCTTGTGCCAGCTAATCCAGCACCCATACCTTTCCATCTCTCTAATGGTGACAGAATCCAGCAATATTGCAAAGACAGTGGAGGAGTTGGTTTTGTGCAAATGGATCTTTCAGCACCCTTCATGCCATGTAAGTGACCACAAGCTTTATACCTATACTCTTGGTCAGGCCCAGAGAGAAAGAGGTTCCCTTTACTATCTACCTTAGCCCGTGACACTCCCTAGGTCATGGCTCAGACTGTTTAAATAACATGGGAAGAAGAGGGTTGGAAAACATGAGATGAAGGTTTTCATTGTGAATAGCTAGTACTTATGTAGCACTTTAAGGTTTGCAAAGGACTAGAAATATTATCCCATTTTACCTTCTCACCAACTATGAAAGCTATCTCTATTTTATGAAGGAAATGAGACTGACAGAGGTTATGTGATTTGCCCAGGGCCACACAGCTAATAAATATCTGAATCTAGATTTGAACTCAGGGCTTCAGGATTCCAGGGTCAGCTCTTTATCCACTGGGCCACTTAGCTGTCTTGAGCCAGAAAGAAACAGAGGACTTTTTTGCTCTGTGTATCAGCCTTAGACAGAAGGAATGGATATTTTGGGATAGTCACCTAAGAATCTTTTGTCATTAATTGCATTAGTCTAAATATATTCCCCCAGGGAGAGTTCAGAGTCTTTCACATAATCCAAACTTAGATGTACTTGACACTTCATCTTAAATATGCCAGCCTATACCTTTCGCAAGTAAAACACAACTAGTTGCTTTTAAAATTTTACATTGACTCAAAGGGAGGACTGCACCTAAAAGGCTTCTTTTCTATTTCCAAGGACAGGATGATTTAACCCTATAGACTACGTTATTCTCAGAATAAGAGCAGGGCTTTCCTTTCTAGATACCTTACGTTTCCTTATTGGGTGTGTGGCCGAGTTAGCAGGCACTAAAGTCTCCCCTTCCCAATCCCTACTTGGAGGGACAATCTTTGGCTCTCTCTATGAAAGATGGGCTTCTGACTGTCCTTGTTCTAAATGTTTGTCTTTGACTGGCCAGGAAGTCATGGAATTCAATCAGCATATTTCTCTCCTTGAGGATTCAAGGTAACAATACGCATTTCCATTGTTGCCATGGAGCCATTGGTGTGTTCTTTATTCCTATGAGAGCATTTCAGACCTTAGGCTGCTTGCTATATTTAAAGATTGCTCTATTATCTATTGCTGAGCAGGAGGCAGAGGGGACAGCTATTGCAATGTGATTCTTTGAGAAATCAAATCAACAGATTGGAGACACTGACCCAAGCCCAACAAACACTGGGATCACTTGGTGAGGAGTAATTAAAAGTCTTACAGGTCACTAATTACTTACAAGTCAAGAAATAGCACATGGGCCCATCACAAATAAGGGAAAGAGCTAAGACATATTCCTTAAAGAAATAGCTGAGTAGATCCCACCTCTTCCACTTACTAGTGTGACCTGGGCAAATGATTTAAGCTCCTCTCTAGACATCAGTTTCCTCATATGTAAAACTAGGGTGCCTGGCTAGATGACTTTAGAGATAACTTACCACCCTAAAAACAATGATTCTTTGAGAGCAGATAGTTGGAAACATGACTACAAAGGCTCTGGTATTAAGGAAGAAGTCTGGATGTGAACTTTCCCAATGGACTATTGGCAGGTCTAGCTTGGACTATGTGTTTACCCTTCTCTAAAACAAATTTCTCTTTGTGATTCAAGACCAAAGAATGAAAGAATCTTAAAGTTGGAAAGGACCTATTCCAAACTGTCTGAATAAGGTTCCCCTAAAAAGCATGCTTGATAAATGACCAGGCAGCTTCTCTTGAAGCCCTCCAATAATGGGATTGACTAGCATGTCCTGAAATCGTTTGCTTGCTATTTGCAGAACTCTAACTTTCTGCCTTTCTGCAATTTTCACTTGTTGTTCTTCATTCTTCTCTCTGAGGCCAAGCAGAACAAGCCTAATTTCTTTTCCACAGCTCAATTCTTTAGCTACTCAAAAAATTGCTATCATGAATCCTCTCTCTAAGTCTTTTTAACCAATGTAGACTAAGTTCTTCTATGTAGGTGCACATATATACTATATGGATGATGTCCAGGACATTCCTTTCCAGATCAATCTCCTTGGGATCCATTTTCATTTGTCAAGACTTTTCATCAAATGAGATATTTAGAATTAATTTAAATTTAATAATACAAATGTGGTCTGACCATTCTGAAGAGGACCTTGAGTCTACTTGCTCTTGTATCACTAGGCCCTGGATCTTTCTTAAGGCAGCCCTTAAGGCATTAGTCGTCCCCACCCCCCCCCCCCCACCCCCATTTCATGTCTACTTATTGGCTCTTATTGAGTTAGTAGTCTACTAAAGAAGCACCTCCTATCCCGTTGTAACCAACAACCATATAAGTATCCCTTTGACATGAAAATAAGTATTTCTTTAACACATTTATTAACCTTCTAGGTCAATCTCTGAATATCAAAGGAATTCATTCATTATCATCAATATTATTACTATTTTGATTCTCAGTGTGGGTAGATTTTGAAATACTGTCTCATTGTCATTTTCTTCAATGAAATTATTAATTTTTTCTATGATTTGTCCTTTAACCAATTTTAGAGAATCATATTATTTAATTTCCAATTAGTTTTTTATTTGGTTCTACATGTACCCTTATTAATTATTTTTTATTGCATTATGATCTGAAAAGGTTGCATTTATTATTTCTGCTCTTTTGCACCTGTTTGCCATGTTTTCATGCCCTAGTACCTAGTCTATCTTTGTGAATGTATCATGTGCTGCTGAAAAGAAGGTGTATTCCTTTTTGACCCTATTTATTTTTCTCCACATATCTATTAACTCTAATTTTTCTAAGATTTCATTCACTTCTCTTACCTCTTTCTTATTTTTTTTTGGTTCAATTTATCTAGATTTGATAGAGGAAGGTTCAGGTCTCCCACTAGTATAGTTTTACTATCTATTTCCTCCTTCAACTCCACTAGTTTCTCCTTTAGAAATTTGGATGCTATACCATTTGGTGCAAAAATGTTGATTACTAATATTTCCTCATTGTCTAAACTTCCTTTTATCAGCATGAAGTTGCCTTCCCTATCTCTTTCAATCAGACCTATTTTTACTTTGGCTTTGTCAGATATCATGATTGCAACTCCTGCCTTCTTTTTCTTAGTTGAGACCCAATAGATTTTGCTCCAGCCTTTAAGCCTTACCCTCTGAATGTCTACCTGCCTCATGTGTGTTTCTTGTAGACAACTATGGTAGGCTTTTGGTTTCTAATCCACTCTGCTATTTGCTTTTGTTTTATGGGTGAGTTCATCCCATTCATGTTCAGAGTTATGATTGCCACTTGTGTATTCCCCAATATTTTGATATCCTCTCCTAGTTCAGCCCTTTCTTCTTTCTCTATATCCTTTTAAACCAGTGGTTTTCTTTTAATCAGTCCCCCTGATCTGCACCCTTATTATACTTCCCTTTCTGCCCCCTCCCTTTTTATTATTTTTTTAGGGTCTGTTAAGTTCCCTCCCCCCTCTCTTTCATTACCTTTTTATACTGCCCACCCTACTCCCTCCACCCCTTGGGTTTTCCTTTTTCTCTTTCCCTGTAGGGTAATATAAAATTCGATACCCCAATGGATCTAGATGCTCTTCCCTCTCAGAACTGATTTTACTGAGTGTAAGGTTTTAGTATTACCTGTTAGCATTCTCTTCCTCTCCTTATTATAATAGTATTCTTTCCCTTTCCTTCCCATGTGCCTCTTTGTGTGATATAGATTATCCTATTTATCTTATTCCTTCAAGTTTCTCTTGATGCCATCTTCTTTTCCCCCCTCCCTTTTTCTTTTTTTTTGCATATCATCTTAGACCACTTACTACCCCAATCTGTACCTATGAATGACTCTTCTAATTGCTATAAAGTGAATATAATTTTTGAGAGTTATAAATAACATGTTGTCATATAGTAATATAAACAATTTGATATTATTGAAGCCCTTAAAGAAGAAAATTTAAAGAAAAAACATTTCCCCCTTTCTCCTCTCTTTCTTATTTACCTTTCCATATTTTTCTTGATTGTTGTTTTTGGATATAAAACTTTCCATTTAGTTCTGGTCTTTTCTTCACAAATACTTGGACATCTTCTGTTTTGTTGAATGCCCATATTTTCCCCTGGAAGTATATAGTCAGTTTTGATGGGTAGGTGATCCTTGGTTGAAGATCCAATTCTCTTGCCTTTCTGAATATTATATTCCAAGCCTGTGGTCCTTTAGTGTGAAAGCTGCCAGATCTTGTGTAATCCTGATTGGTACTCCTTGATACATGAATTATCTCTTTTTGGTTTCTTGTAAAATTTTTCTCCTTAGCTTGGAAGCTCTTGAATTTGGCAATTGCATTCCTGGGGGGGGGGTCTTTTGAAAATTTAGTGTAGAGGGTGTTCTATGAACTCTCCCAGTGTTTATTTTGCCCTCCTGTTCAAGACCATCAGGAAAGTTTTCTTGGATAATTTCTTATAGTAAGATGTCAAAATTTCTGTTTATTTCTGTGTTTTCAGGTAGACCAATGATTCTCAAATTGTTTCTTCAAGACCAGTTTTCATGTTCCATCATCTTGTCAGTGAGATATTTTATGTTTTCTTCAATTTTGTCAGTCTTTTTATTTTGCTTTATTAATTCTTGCTGTTTTGTGAGATCATTGGCTTCCAATTGTCTAATTCTGGTCTTTAAAGACTGGTTTTCCACTATAATCTTTTGATTTTCCTTTTTGATTTGGTCGATCCTACTTTTCATGACTTCCAGCTGTTTAATTTTGGTCTCTAATTTATTTATCATTTCATTTGATTTCTGGGCTTCTTTCTCCAATTGGGAGTTCCTGTCTTTTAGATTGATATTTTCTTTTTGAACTATTTCCCACTTTTCTTGCCAAATTACTACTATCATCCTCAAAATCTCAGATTTAAATTCTTCAAGAGGTTGTGTCCAATTTCCATTTTTCTGGAAGGTTTGGATGCATTTATTTGTATGTCCTCTTCTGCTATTTCCTCTGTAGTTTGGATTTTTCCTCCATAAAAATTATCCAGATTCAATGCCTTCTTCTTGGTGTTAGGAAGTTGTTTTTCATGGGCATTGTTTGCCATCCCTATGCTTGTTTTTCATTCCCTTTCCAGTCAGAAGTCTGAGTGAGGAGGGCAGGCTCTCTGTGTATGGAGCTAAGGAACATGGTTTTTGTCTGAGGCCACCTCTCAAGTCTCTGCAGCTTCTATGGTTTGCTGCCTTTCTCTGTGCTATCTCCCCCTGGGCGCCCAAGGTCTACACTCTTCAGCCTCCTGGGGTTTCAGTTCTAGCTGCTCTCAGGAGTAAGTCTTTGGTGGTTTTAGTCAGCTGCCAAAGATCTAGAGCTGCCCCTCACTCAGTCTAGAGGTGTCCCTCGCTTGATCACTGTTTCTAGCACACTGGCTCTGACTCTAGTGTACTGGCTGTGTGTGTGTGTGTGTGTGTGTGTGTGTGTGTGTGTGAGAGAGAGAGAGAGAGAGAGAGAGAGAGAGAGAGAGAGAGAGAGAGAGAGAGAGAGGGCTAAGGGTTAATCAGCTTGCCTTTTGGTGGAAGTGATTTCACCCCCTCATAGTGTGGAAATGCCCAAATCCCATGTACCTTCAATGCTGCGCCCTACTGTAGAGTCCCTTCAGTTATATGACTTTGGATTTTTTGGCCTTTTGAGGTAGTCTCTATTGGTAGGTGATGAGGAGAGGTAGAGTCCTGGGCCTATACTGCCTCCATGTTTACCTGGAAGTCCTTTCCTAAGCTAAATCTATACCATTCTACTTCCTAGACTGAGTAAAGGAAACCCAAGTAAAAATCTCTTTCAGTTTGCCATGGGAAAGCTATGGCTATGCTCCCTTTATAGTTTAATGGCAGTGGGTTTTTAAAATAATTTATAAAACCCCAGTTCCCTTTCTCCTTGTTACTCTAGGGTTAGAGACCAATCTACCTGACTGTGCTATGTATTAAACTTCACTCCAACTCAAGAAAGTCACTCAAATCACAAACTTCTCAGTGAAAAAAAATTTCAAAATGGGTCAATCAGAGAATCTCAGGTCACAGAATGATGAAACTGGAAAGCACCTTCGGAATCATCTGTCTGAGCTTTTCATTTTAAATTTGAAGAAAATGAGACTCAAAGAAGGGAAGAGATTTCCCCAGTATCACACCTCTGGTTCATAGAGGCTATGATATATTGGAAAGAACACTGGCTAGGGAGTCAAGAAAACATGGATTAAAATCCTGCCTCAAGCACTTAAAAGTTATGGAGCTTGAGCAAGCCCTTTAACCTCTCTAAGTCCTTAGCTGCTTTATCTATAGAAGAGAGATAGGAAAGGCACTTATTTCAAAGCTGTTGAAAGAATCAAATGATGTAATGGATGTAAAGTGCTTTGCAAACCTAGAGATCTATTTCAATGTGAGATATTAGTTATGAACCAGGTCTGCAGTCAGCCAATATTCCCCCCTTTCACCTCATTGACATCATATTAGAGCCCTTGGGTAATGGAGAAAACACTAGTTTTGGAGATAAAAGACTTAGATTTAAATCTCAGCTTTTCTGATTACTACCTTTCTAATCTTAGACTACACAAGATTAAAAAAAAAAACACTCATCTTCTTTCTTAGAAATATTAAATGTTGGTTCCAAGGCAGAAGAGCAGTAAGGACTAGGCAATTGGGCTTAAATGACTTGCCCAGGGTCACACAGTTGGGAAGTGTTCTAAGGCCAGTTTTGAACTTAGGACCTCCCACCTAAAGGCCTGGCTCTCTATCCACTGAGACCCCTAGCTTCCCCTGAGCAAAACATCTGCCAGACTTGGGCCTCAGTTGTCTTCTCTGTGAAGGGGCTGTTGGGCTAAATGAGGTATGATTCCCTCTAGCTTCTAATCCTTTGGTCTCTTTGTATCTATGGTACTTTCATTTTAGTCTTTTCTGGCAAATACATTAAGGGTCAGATGCACAGATACACCTTGAAGCCATACTGGCTCAGCCTAAAGTCTTTTAGGTCTTGAGTGATACTCAGTGGCTGATTCACTGACAAAAAAGCCCACAACTGGGTCACCAGTGGAAGGGAGGGAATTGCACTGGGGAGAAGCAGGCATGTGGTCTGTTTTGCACATATACAGAAAGTTGTCAACCTAATGATGTGTAGCTTGAATGTTTGCTGAGATCCCAATCCTTTGGGTTGTCTGCAGACATATAGAATCATACCCTTTGCCTGTCAAGTAAGAATTTCTCCCCACTAGACTCTTCCCTTATGCATAGTCCAAGACCAATCCAGAGAATATTAAAAGTTCCTGAATTCCTTTTTTTCCACTTGCAGTCAGGCTTAAACCTTTGAAAACCAATATAAATCCTTAGGTGCAATTTACTTCTTGCTTTGTAGTTCTCTCTCTCTCTCTCTCTCTCTCTCTCTCTCTCTCTCTCTCTCTCTCTCTCTCACACACACACACACACACACACACACACACACGCATGCTATCTTCAAATCAGACAGCAAAAGCCTCTATTTGGCTCTGACAACAAAACCTCCCAATGCATTTTTATCCTTCTGTTTTACTTCTTGTGTCATTGATCAATAGACTGAAATGCCAGGTCTCTATCACAGCCGCATATTTTTGATTGCACAAATCGTCCTGGCCCAGTGGAGCTTATCTGTAAGAGTCCTGGTGCCTAGAAATGTCATGGCCTCCAGGGGTCCAATGGGCTGTGTCGGGGGGCAGCTCACTTTGGGCTCTTTTAGTCTCTAGGCCTCTTCCTCTTCCTTCTCCTTCTCTACATCATACTGTCTGCTACTGGGATTGTTCTGAGGATGTTTTCAGTCAGTCTACAGGAGATAAGCTTAAATCCCAATACTTTTTATTCACCTTCTAAAGCAATAATTTTATCTACCTGCAAAATCATGCTTTGAACATTAAATATTAAAGAATAATAGCAGCCTATTATTGCACATGTAACATCTATATCAGATTGCTTGCCATCTCGTGGAGTCGGGAAGGAAGGGAGTGAGGGAGGGAGGAAGGAAGAGATGGAAGGAGGGAGGAATTTGGCTCAGATTTTAGAAAAATGAAGGTTAAAATTGTTTTTTTACATTTCATGGAAGAAAAAATATTATAAAAAGGAAAATAGTAGCCAGGACGTTGTGGATAGAGAGCTAAACTGGAAGCCAGGAAGATTTGGGTTTAAGTTCCACCTCTGACAGGTGTTCGCCATGTGTCCTTCCAGAAGTAAGTCACTTAACTGTCAGGGCTCTAGGCAACTCTTTAACATTATAAATTGCAGAGAATGAGCTGACCCTTTTTAGCAGAAGGAATTTCCTCACCTAGAAGCTCCTTAAACCAATGAATTCACAGGATTAGTTTTCAGTATGATATCCTGACAGCAGAAAGTGACTTATCTCAGGATTCTTTACATCTGAACTCTAGGAGAAAAGATGAGAATGAGATCATCATAATTATTGCAGGTATCTTTTTACAGTACTTTAAGGTTTACAAAGCAATTTACATGCATTTCTCATCTAATCCTGATAACAACCATGGGAGGTGGGGACTATTTTACAGATGGGGAAACTGAGGTTAAGAAAGTCAAGTGACTTGTCCAAGGTAATGCTGCTGGGAAATGCTCAAGGTCAGATTCACATGTAGACCATACTGACTCCAAGGATAGTAACCCTATCCACTGCATTTCCTATTTACATCATCATCAAGTTTAAAAACACCTTGTTCTCAAATACTCATAATCTCCACACTACTTTGATTGAAAAACTTTAAGAGACCTGGCCAAAGAGATCAAAATAAGGTGGGCACAGGTGAAGTATGATACCCATCCCTCCGATTGCTGTCTGCTCTTGACGCTGTATGGAGTATGCCTTCAGTGAGCCCTCAGAAGGGGAGCTCACATGCTAATGTTCTTACTCAATTACAAAAAGCAGTTCTTTTATCCATCCCTGCAATAGTACATAGGATATTGAGTATGAAGGAATAATAATTGCATATCGACTTGTTTGTAGCCTGTTACTTTCTGAACCCCATCCAAAAGATGAGAATAAGATAACAATCACAACTACACATCACATTTCTGTAGCTATTTGGAGTTTACAAGCCACCTTCTCTTACAACCTTTGAAGTAGGCAGGGAATGAATGAATGAATTTTTTAAAAGCATTTATTAAATCCTAAGCACTGTGCAAAGCGCTGGAAATACAAATCGGAAAAACCAGGCAGCTCCTTCTCTCAAAGGTCTCACATTCCAATGGAGGAAGACCACCAATGTAGAAGGGGTACATGGAAAGGCCTAAGAATCCTAAGGGTGCATCTTAAAGGTATGATGGCAAAGTTCAAGGATCCTTAAAGCATACTGGCAGTTCACAGAGCAGTTTCTGGGTGGGTGGGAGCAATAAGGAAAGCACGAAGACAGGAAAAATAATGAGGAAAGTGACACATATGGAAAAAATGTATTTATATTAGTTCTTTTCTTGGTAGCCCCAAATTGGAAACTAGGGGAGCACTGTCCTATAGGGAAATCCAGAGGGTGCAGAGACAAGGTAAATGGCAAAGACATATAGACTTTTTTTACCTTATTGAAAAGAATGCAATTGTTAATTCCATGCTCATGCAAATGGCATGAGCCAGCAGCCAGATGAGCAAGCTGAGATGTAAAAGAAGAGAGAGAAAGAGAGAGAGCTGGAGTGAGGGAGGGGTGAAAAATGGGAGAGAGAGAGAAGAGAGAGAGATAGACAGACAGAGAGAGAGAGAGAGAGAGAGAGAGAGAGAGAGAGAGAGAGAGAGAGAGAGAGAGAGAGAAACAGAGAGACAGAGACAGAAAGACAGAGAGAACACATGATCTGTTGGGTTCATTGGATAGTATTAAATATTATTAACTTCATTTTAAAAAGTATGGAAGCTAAAGCCTAGAGGGGTGATGTAATTTGTCTACACTCACATAGCTAGTTAAGATTTGGAGGCAGAAATTGAATGGAGGCCTTCTTTACAGCACCTATTCTGTCATTTTTTAGTCATGTTTGATTCATCGTGACCCCATTTGGGGTTTTATTGGTAAAGACACTGAGGTAGTTTGCCATTTCCTTCACCAGCTCATTTTTATAGATGAAAAAAAATGGAGGCAAACAGGGTTAAATGACTTGCCCAGTTAATAAGGGTCTGAGTCCAGATTTGAGCTCTGGAAGATGAGTCTTTCTGACTCCAGACCCAGAACTCTATCCATTATGCCACTTAGTTGCTCCGTGGAAAGATTCTTCAAGCCAATGGAAACCAAAGGAAGAGAATCCTTAAGTCTCCTCAGCTGAAGTCCTAATACTAAAAGGATTAGAGACATATTATTGAGGCTCCCTCTTCTCATGCCACCCTGATATCATCCTCTATTAAATTCTCCTTCATTATGCTCCAATGAAGAAACCTCTTTATCTATCTACATCTTTCATCCTTCCCCTTCTATCTATCTAGAAGATAACTCCTACTATCATCTCTGCTCTCTAATCTTTGATATTTTGTCATCTACTCCTCCTTTCTCTGATGCCTACAAATATAGCTAAGTCTCTCCATCCTTTAAAAAATGATTCCAAGATCCCACCAGGCTATCATCTTATTTCTCCCTTCTTCTCAGCTAAACCCTTGAGAAGGCAACCTACACTTTCTTACTCCATTTTGTCTTTTCTTACCTTCATCTTCACCTTTTGCAATTTGACTTCCTAATTTATTATTTATCTGAATTTTCTCTATCCAGCATTGCTAATGACTGTTACAAACCAAACTGAATCCTTTTTGCCATCCTCATCCTTCTTGCTTCTCTGCAATGTCCTACATTATTTACCATCTTTTCCTTCTGGATGCGCTCTCCTCTGTGGGTTTTTATTATGTTGCTTTTCCTTGGTTCTCTTCCTACTGATTTGAAGACTTCTGTCTCCTTTGATAGATTTTCATCTATTTCATACTCTCTGGACATATCCTTTAAGTAGGGGTATATTGGAGCCAGGTCAGATTGGCTGAAAAGAGTCCATGGTTAAATTTTCATTGTGAAATTTTATGCCTCAGAAATCATTTAATACCACAAATCAAAACTTTGTTTATTATTTTGTTTGTTGTCTAGACTTAAGAAAATGATGGGAATAGGGTTAATAATACAGATTAAATATTAAATGGTGTTGTGTATTTTTTCAGAGAGCTGGTAAATATTTACCAGCATAACTCTGCCCTAGACCTTTCCCTCTCTATTTTATCTTGGTTAGTTATCTCATCAACTTTTATAGATTTAACTATCATATTTATGCTGGCAATTCTCAGATCTATTTATTCAACTCAAACTTTTCTCCTGTGCTCAAATCACTGACTGCTTGTTGAACACTTCAAATTAGACACACTTCAGGCATTTCAAACTCAACATGTTCAAAACAAAACTCATCATCTTCATCCCCAAACCTACCACTCTTCTGAACCTCTCTATTATTATTGAAGAATACAACTACGCTTTGAGTCACCAAGATTTGAAATTCTGTATCACTCTTAACTCCTCCCCCTTGCCCCACATATTCTATCGATTGCCAAATTTTATAATTTCTTTTCCCATTTGACATTTCTCAAATATGCCCTCTTCTTTTCACCCACACATCCACAATATTATTAGTTCATGTCCTCATCATCTCTCACCTGGATTATTGCAGTAGTTTTCCACTTGGGCTTCCTATCCCAAGTATCCTCTCAATACTGTTGTCTACCCAGGTACCAAAATGATTTTTTTAATTGTAGGAAGTTGAACTGAATAAATTCCAAAGACTCCTTTATTACATCTAGGAGCAAATATAAACTCCTAATATGCCATTCCATGGGGATTGTGGAAAGATGATGAAGTTCTAGGATGTAGAAAAAATTTTAGATCTTCAAATACTCCACTTGAGCTTAGAGATACATCACTCCACTAAGATAATCTCTAGAGTTCCCCACCTAATCTAGAAATCCACAGAGGGATCCCTTGAGTCCTTCAAAGATTCTAGGATAGACAATCCTGGGCAGATTGAAGATAAAGTACAGAAGGTGAAGTGCAAGTACTACAGACATTTGAGGAAGTTACAGCATGCCCTAATTGAACACCTATGTCCAACTTCAGTCAGGACTTCCCCAAGACTGTGCCCGACTACTCAAGTCCAAAGATTTCAGGTACTGTGAGAGAGGATTCACTAATAGAATAATTGAATAGTAGTCTAACAGAAATTAGGTGTCGGTCAAGATTTCACACTATACACCATGAAAAGTTTCAAATGGATATATGACCTAGATATAAAAGATCACATTGATGGAAAGGGGAAGAATTCAAAACTAAATAAGTCATGGAGAGGATGACACAAGATAAAATGGACAATTCCATCTCTGTGAAATTTAATAGTTTTTGCTCAGACATCTAAGCTAGTAAAAATTAGTAGGAAAATAGGTAATTGAGAAAAAATCTTTGCAACAAGCATCTTTAAAAAGGGTCTCATTTCTAAGATATATGAGTATTTGATACAAATTTATTCACATTTCACAATATATAAATGACCAAAGGATATGAACAAAAATTTTTCAAAAGAAGAAATCAGAGCTATTAACAATCATATGAAAAATTCTAAATCAATTATAATTAGAGAAATACAAATGAAAGTAAATTTGGGGTTCCATCTCTTACTTAACAGATTGGAGAAGATGATGAGAAGAAACCAACAAATGTTTGGAGGATCTGTGGTGAAACAGTATTCTAGTGTACCAGTGGTGGAGTTTTGAATTAATTTGTCCAGCCATTCTGAAAAGCAAGCTAGAACTAAGCCCTAAGAATTATGGAACTATTCTTATCTTTTGACCCAACTATTGCCATTACTAGCCTATACCCCAAGAAAATCTAAGAAAAATTATTCACATGGACAAAAAGTTTATATTAGTTCTTTTCACAGTAGCCCCATATTGGAAATAAAGGAATATCCTTCTATAGGAAATGGCCATACAAATGCTAGAATATGAATTTAATTATCCTTAAGTTGTGATGAAATGGAAAATGTCAGAGGAATTTGGGAAGACTTCTGTGAAGTAATAAAGAACTAAGTGATTAGAAATAGAACAATTTACATAGTTATAATTACATTAAAGAGAAAACCAACTGTGAAAGACTAGAATTCTGATCAATGTAATGGTAAGGCATGAGCCCACATGAATGAAGATGGAACATCCTATTGCAATATCCTACTCATCATCTGGTAGAGAGGTAAAGAATTTAAAATGAAGAGACACACATTTTAGGACATGGCTAATGAAGAGATTTGTTTTGCTGGACTATAAAGTATATATATTGAGGAATTCATTTTTAGAAGCATTTTTTTCATTTGGATCTATTGGGGATAACGGAAAGGACAGATAAATTATTTAAAAGTTTGTTAAAAAACAAAAAGAAACATTTTTAAAAGAACAAAAAGGAAAAACAAAATAAAAATAGCTTTGATTCAAATAACATAAATATGTGTAGGATTGGATTGGCATGGACATTTTGTGTTCCTTATCCTTTTCTCCTAGGCATTCCTTCTTTGATTTTTATGACAATTCCCTTTCTTGGTTTTCCTACTAGTCTGGCCACTCTTCAGTATTCTTTATTGAATCTTCATCCATATCCCAAACCATATGGAGTGTACACCAAATCTTTCTTTTGGGTTCTCTCTTTTACTCTCTCTGTTCTCATCTTGATCTCACCATCTCCCATGGGTTTAATTATCACATCTATGGAGATGGCTTCCAGGTCTATATATTCATTCCTAGTCTCTCACCTGAACTCCTGTTCAGCATTACAAACTATCTATTGGACAACCCCAGCCAAATCACTTATAGACATCTTAAACTCATCAAATCTGGAGTTCAACTTATCTTTTCTCTCAAACCTTTCTTTTTTTTCTTAACTTTCCTGTTTCTTTTAATGGAAACACTATTATTCTAATCACATAAATTCATAACCTCAGAATTATTCTTATTTCCTCAAACTTCATGGCCACAAATCTGGTCAGTTACGAATTCTTGCCAATTTTACCTTCATGGTGGTTTCTAGATCAATCACTTTCTCTCTACTCACAGAACCATCTTCTTTGTTTAGTCTCACCTTAGATTATTGTGATATCTCCCTGGTTTGTGACTTGGACTCAAGTATCTTCTGATTCCAACCATCCTCAGCAACTAACGAATTAATTGTCCTAAAACATCAATCTGATTGTGTCAGTCCCCTCCTCTAGAAACTACAAAGGCTAGCTTTTGTATTAAGGATAAAGTACAAACTCTTCTGTCCAGTTTTTAAAGTCCTCCATAAACTGGATCTATCCTACCTTCTCAAGCTTTTTGAACATGGCTCTCCACACATTTTATATATCTAGAATCTAGCTGAGATGATATCCTTGTACTGCTATTTCATCTCCCCTCTCCATGACTTTGCATATTCTGATAATACACTATTTCCCCATCTTTACCTCTTAGAATCTCTAACTTCCAGGGGACAGCTGGGCGGCTCAGTGGATTGAGAGACAGACCTAGAGATAGATGTAAGGTCCTGGGTTCAAATCTGGATTCAGACACTTCCTGGCTGTGTGACCCTAAGCAAGTTACTTAATCCCCATTGTCTAACCCTTACCACTCTTCTGTCTTGGAACCAATACACAGTATTAATTCTAAGACGGAAGGTAAGAGTTAAAAACAAAAACAAAAAAATACCTTGAAAAAAAGAATCTCTAATTTCCTACAAAACACAGCTCAAAGATCACCTCCTATAAGAGGTCTGTCCTGATCCCTCTGTGCTTCAACATATACCTCCAGGTACTAGTATCCTCTCCCTACCTCCAGAAATTGTTAATCATTTCAGTCATGTCTCTACATGACTACATTTGGGATTTTCTTGACAAAGATGCTGGAATGGAAATTACTTCGCCTCTATTTTGTTTATCTAGGAAGCTCTGGGGCAAATGTGTAGAATACTGAACGTAGAGTTAGGGAGATGAGTTCAAATACAATCACAGCCACTACTTGTGTGACCCTGAGAAAGCCATTTTACTTTTGTCTGCCTCAGTTTCTCCAATTGTGAGATGGGGATTATAATACTATTTACAACCAAGATTTGTTGTGAAGATCAAATGGGATATTTGAAAAGTACTTAGCACAGTGCCTAGCATATAGTAAGTGCTATATAAATGCTTGCCCCCTTCCCTACTTTTCTGTATCCACTTTTCTCCTTAATGTAAGCTCCTTGAGAATAAAGACAGTTTCGTTTTCTTTATCTGTATCATCAGTGTCCAGCACAGAGCTTGGCACATGTTAGGTGCCCGAACATACTGTTTCTTCTCCCTAGAATATCAGCTTCTTGAAGGTGGAGACTACTCTCTATCTGAGTCTCTTCCAGTTCTGACTGCCTGGAAAACAAATGCTTTCCCTTAATCCTAGCCTTTTATTAGTCACCACCTCTAAAGAAAGAGTACTGAACCCATGCTGTCTGTGGAGCAATTATCACTTCTTAATTCACTGTGAAATTTAAAATTGCAGACAGGTTGGGTAAGAAGAGAGCCCTGAGTTGTAGCTGGACTCCTTTGCAGAAGCTTTTGTTCCGTCATTATCTTCCATAGACTCTTACGTTTTGGCACTTCAGATACCCCAAACTCCCTGGCTCCAACCCCTCCCTCTCAACAAATAAAAATTTCCTTTTTCCTTATGGCATTTTCCTTTGGCATTTTCCTTTGCTCCCATACATCATCTCTATGAAGAAGACTTCTATGTCTCTATTGCTAGGACTAATCTCTCTTCTGAACTGCATGCGGCTTAACACCCCCCTTCCCAGCCTCCACACTTGGCCACTCCATTGTCTATGGCACCTCTCTCCCTGGAAGGGCTGCCAGCACTTAAAATTCAATGTGTGTCAGACCAGCTTCATTAGCTGGCTTTCAGGAGGATCAGATCTTAGGTCTAAGGACACAGGGATCTACCATAGAGGCCATCTAGCCCTATCTCTTCATTTTACAAAAGAGGAAACCAAAATCCAGAGAGTGACTGTCTGAGGTTATAGTTGAGATAGTAGGGATTTGAACCTATGTCCTCTGTCTCCAAAACATTCTCTTTCCTCTAAACCATATTGTCTCTGTTTCACTATATCTTGGGCACCATCATTCTTTCTATCCCTCATATTCATAATCTAGGGATTATCCCTAACTCTTCTCTCCTAGGGAAAAACTGAATAAATTTAGAACATGTTATTTTGGGTGAGTTGGTTGCTCAGTGGATAGAGCCCCAGGAATGGAGTCAGGAAAACTCAAGTTCAAATCTGGCCTCAGACACTAGCTATGTGATCCTGGGAAAATCACCTAACCCTGTTTGCCTCAGTTTCCTCATCTGTAAAATGAGCTAGAGAGGGATATGGCAAACTACTCTAGTTTTTCTTCCAAAAAAACACCAGAAAGGGATCATGAAGAGTCAGCTATGGCTGAAACAATGAAACAATAAGGGAACTTAGTATTTATCTCACACTCCCTCTCTTATTTTATAAATGAGGAAACTGAGGCACAGAGAAGTGAAGTGCCTTGTCCAAAGACAGAGGTATAAAGAGGCAGAATTAGGATTTTAACTTGCGTCCTCTGATCCCAAATACAATGTTTTCTGCATGGCAAATGACAAATTGCCTTTTGGTAGTCATTTACCAAGTTTTATCTTAAGCACTATTTTTCCCATTCATCCCTTTATACCACCATGACTGCAGTCCAGGCCCTCATTATTTACCTCTTGCACTTGTATGACATCTTCCTTATCTATCAGTATTCTGGCTTAACTGGACTATTCTCTATTCCCTAGAGACAAACTATTTCCTTGCTTTTTTGCCTTTTCTCATGCTGTTCTTTCTGCCAAGATTTTTTTTGCCACCCATTTATACATTTTTTATTTGGAAATTTTCATATCAATGCAGAGAAATTGGATTTCAAAGACACTAGATAACTATTTTATTATAAAACAAGATACCTGGAAATTATTTACACAATAAACAAAATATTGTAGAACTTCAGTGGAATGAGCAACTTTCATGATGTGATTTCAAAAGTGATCTCAACCTATATATTTCCCCAAGATATCACCATCTCTAAATTAGAATCCTTGTCTTTTGGGACTACTTTGGTGCCACTGTTTTCTAGAAGAAATTTCCAACTTTCAAACTACCTGGATCTCTCCACTCTTTCCTTTAAATCCTGATCCAACAACTATTACCATTACCTATAATGCTTTTCCTCAAGATTCTTCTGAAAGCATAATACTTCCTTTGGAAATTCTTTTCCTTTATTTTCTTATTGAATTTTCTCTCATCATTTAAGACCCAACTCAAATGCTACCTTCTCTGTCAAGCCTTTCATGGTCTTCTTCCTCAGAACTCACATAGCCATTTATTTTAGACATTATTAATGCATTTGTCACTACAAAGAATAGTTATCTGTGTTTGTTTGTTTTTTTAATTAAACTGTAAGCTTTCCTACAGCAAGGACTTCATCTTATCTCAAATTTGAATACAAGCCTCACCATATTGCTAAGAACATGTTCCAGAAACATCATCACTTGATAAATGTTTCTGAATAAGTTAATGAATGAATGGGTATCTTCTTTGAAAGATCCAAATCTTAAAATAGTCATGATGAGGATAGTATGTGCACGAAACTCCTTCTTTCACCTGATGAGATGAAGTTTTTCCTTCCATTGTAGATTACTAGGTGAAACAGGAAGAGAGAAATAGAAAAACTGAGAGATAGTTCCCTTAGCTGGCACTGAGATATCTAGTTAGGGGTTCTTAGGTAAAAAAAAAAAACTATGACAACAAAAGAATTGGGTGACTGGTGGGATTTTGATATAGCAGGTTTTTATATCTATTTCTGAGAAATGAAGTAGTATTTGTTCAGAAGCAGAAGACAGAAGTGGGTCCAGCTCATGGAGAATTATATTGGATTATAAGAGATGGTGAATTCTGAAGACTTGGATTCAAAATCTGATTCTGACATTTAATGACTTTTCTTCTGAGCCTGCTTCTTCCATTTTAAAATGGAGATAATGCCATTTGTACTACTTACCTCAGAGGATGATCAGAAAGTGCATTGTAAATCTTAAATTGCAAGAAAATTATTAGTAACTCTATTACTAAACAGAGTCATCCAAGAGCAAGGAAACTACCCTCTTTTCTCTTCCTATACCATCCCAATGATAATGTGGTAAGTCTGAACTTATTTGGACACAATTATATGAAACATTTTCACATTATTTTTTAAACCTTTTCCTTCCATCTTAGAACCAATATTGTGTATTGGCTCCAAAGCAGAATAGTGGTAAGGGGTGGGCAATGGAATGATTTGTCCAGAGTCACACGTCTGGGAAATGTCTGAGACCAGATTCAAACCCAGAACCTCCCATCTCTAGGTCTGGGTCTCAATCTATTGAGTCACCTAGCTGCACACTCCATCCACCACCCACATTCTTATATATAGTATAGTATATCTCTATTTTGAAAAATTAAATGTTATTTTTCTATTATAAAATTTATTTTTCCCTTTATATCTTTCCCTCTCAATGCTGGAAAAAGAAAAAAATCCTTATAATGAATAATAACAAATTCACAAATTGATCACAAATGTGAATCTCACCTTGAATATTAGTCTATCACTTTTCTGTTAAAAGATCAGTAGATTTCATCATCATAAATTCTTTGGAATTATGTATGAATGAATAATGTATTTATTAAAGAATTTACTATATACACAGTACTGTGTTCATTCTGGACATACAAATAAAAAGAAGAACAGCCCCTGCTCTCAGGGAGCTCACATTTTAATAAAAAAACAACATATATGGAAAGTTTCTGGAAAGGTCCCATGGTACTTAGGGAGCAGTGGAAACATGTTAATGATTCTTCTTTGATGCCATTTCCTGTGATAAAAATTATATCTGTTTCTGGTGTTGAACCATTTGACTGTGCCAAAGACTTAGGTAGAAAGAATTTTCTTTTCTAGGTTTTTAGTAGATATGATTGTAGCACTTATAGGAGCAGTTTCAGACTGTCTCTCCACAAGGAATGCCATTCAAATGATGATTGAAGCCACTGGGCTAGAAGCATAGCTATTCTCAAGGCTCTTGGGTTCAGGGTCTTGGGTGGTCTTCATCAAAATCTGAGAGAGGGGGCAGTTAGGTAGTTCAGTGGAATGAGATCCAGGCCCAGAGACAGGAGGTCCAGGATTCAAATCTGACCTCAGATAGTTCCTAGCTGTGTGACCTTGGGAAAGTCACTTAACCCCCATTTCCTAGTCCTTACCACTCTTCTGCCTTATTTGTTCTAAGACGGAAGGTAAGGATTTTTTTAAAAATCTGAGGAGAAAAGGTGGACAAATCTCTTTGATAAAATATAAATAATAAATGGAATATTCCTCAAAATATTAAATATTATCTATCTTTATCAGCAAGCATTTTCTGTAATGGGCATTAACTAAATGTTTTCCCAATAAGATTAGTGTTGGAGCACAGATGTCCATTATCGTGACTTCTATTTGATATTGTACAAGAAATGCTATCTATAGCAATTAGAGAATAGAAGGAGTTAGAATAGATAATGAGGAAATAAATCTATCACTTTGCAGATGACATAACAGTATCCTTAGAAAATCCTAAAGAATCAACCAAAAAACTAAATTGGGACACATACACTGTTGGTGAACTGCTGACAGTCATTCTGGAGAGCAATTTGGAATTGTACCCAAAGGGCCATAAAACAGTGATCCAGCAATATCACTACTAGGTCTGTATCCCAGAGAGATTAAAGATAGGGGCAAAGTACCTACTTGTACAAAAATATTTGGAGCAACTCTTTCTGTGGTGGCAAAGATCTGGAAACTGAAAGGATATCCATCGATTAGGGAATGGCTGATCAAGTTGTGATGGAATACTATTGTTCCATAAGAAATGATAAATAAGATGATTACAAAAAAACCCTGGAAAGACTTCTATGATGTGATGCAAAGTGAAGTGAGCAGAACTAGGAGAACACTATAAACAGTAACACTAAAAAAGTACAATGATTAGCTGTGAATGACTTAACCATTATCAGCAATGAGAGGATTTAGGACAACTCAAAGGGACTTATGATGAAAAGACTTCCCACCACTATAGAGGGAATTGACAGAATCTGAATGCAGAATGAAACATTATCCTTCACTTTATTTCCTTCATGAATTTTTCTACAGTATAAATGATATTGGTCTTCTTTTACAATATGACAGATATATAGGCATATTTTGTAGAATAATGTATGTATAACCTATATCATATTATCTATCTTCTTGGGGAGAGAGTAGGGGTGAGAGAGAGATAGAAAATATGGATTGCAAAATGTCAGAAAACAATTATTAAGAATTTTATCAACACACTGGAAAAATAAAATATTAAAAAGGTAGTCAAATCAATAAATATTATTGATAATTTGTTGATTACAGTATTAAATCTTTTGAGAATGTTCATTTTTTAACATTTTGATGCCATAGTATACATTGTCCTCCAAATTCTGCTCACTTCAGTATTCATCAGTTCAGACATTTCACCAGGTTTCTTTATAACCATCCCTTTGTCCTTTCTTATTGGTACAATAATATTCTATTACATTCATATACCACAATTTATTTGGACATTCTCTGAGCAATGGTTAGCTCCTTAGTTTTCAGTTCTTTGACAACACAAAAAGATGGGCTATAAATTTTTGTACATACAGGACTTTTTCTACTTTCTTTGGTGTACTGGTAGTATAAACCTAACAGCAATATTTCTGGGTCACAGTATGCACAGTTTCATAAATGTAGGACCATCACATCAAGTTGCCTTTCAGGATGGCTGGACTAATTCACAGCTCCACCAAGAGTATACCAATGTACATGTTTTCTCCACAGCAGCTCCGTGTTATTTTCTTTTGTAGGAATGTCAATGTATCCAATGTGACAGGTAGGAGGTAGAATCTCAGAAATGCTTTAATATATGTTTCTCTAATTATTAGCAATTTAGAATATTTTTATATGCTTATAGAAAATTTAGGTTTTTTCTCTTGTGAACTACCTTTTCATTTCCTTCCATAACTTTTCATCTGGTGAATAGTTTGAGAGAACAGAGGCAAGATGACAGTGATAGGAAGTGGTAAAGCAAGCTCTACCTAAAACTCCTCCAAATAGACCTGGAAAATATACCAAACCAAAACCTGATGGGGAAATCCAAGAAAAATCACTGGGAGTCATTTTCCCAGTCCATTTCAGCATAAGGAGACAGAGTAGTTTAAGGCACTGAGTATAGGATGCAATCTAGAATGCATCATATGAAGAATATTTAGCATCTAGAGAGAAGTAGTGCAACAGGGACTAGTGGAAGTCCCAAGCCTATACCAGAGCACCATGTCAGGGAAAAGTGACAACTGACAGCTTTGATACCCACTACCCCAGTCTTGTATTGAAGAGAATACAAACTCTTCAACTTTGTACTCTTTTCTGATTGCTCCCTCATATTTGCCTTTTTAAGCTTTTCTTTTCTTATTCCCATGTTTGTATTTCAGTTTTTATTCACAGCTCCAGGGTGAAATGAAAAGGGGACATAAATCCTTGGAGGGAGTTCTTGCATAAGGAGCAGTGGACTTGGAGAAAGGAGTATTTCAAAAGCAAGCATCAGTGGTTGTGGTTCAGACCACAGGAACAGACCAAGACCTCAGTTCCCGCATCTAGTTCACAGAAATTTCCTGCAAGATTTTCCCATAGTAAATTTTTGGTTTTCCTTCTAATCTTAGCTACATCATATTTATTAGTATTA